>NC_045446.1:109983568-110160900 GCF_002776525.5 Piliocolobus tephrosceles
CCCCCTCGTGGGTTCTGGGTGCCCCCCCCATATTTCCTTTCTTGCTTCTTCTGCCTTTTGTTGGGGGGGGGGGCCCCACCTTGCGGTTTTTTTTTTTTTTTTTTTTTTTTTTTTTTTTCTGTATCCCTGTGGCTAACATTGTGACTAGCACATAACAGGCAATTATGTTTTTTAAATATAAAATTCCTTTCTTCCCTCTAAACGCCCTTCACTGAGATAGGAGTTGTGAATCCAGGAGAATACAGTGCACACCTGCAGGAATTTTTACGTAAGTGGAGGCAGCATATCTCAGTGGTTAAGGGCATTGTCATGCCAGATCCCTATTGACTTCAGGAAGGATAGCACCAGATTCAAGAGGCCAAAGACCAAGAGCCAACAAATGCGACATAGGATTTGTTGAGGGGAACTTACATAAGAGAGATCCAGTGGCAACAAGCTGGACAGGAGAACCACCACTGCCTGCAGAAAGCATGCAGTTTATATAGCACTTTCATCTAACACCCTCCCGCTAACAACCTCCACCTGGCAACGTTCATGTAACATGAAACAAAGGGCCTTAGCCCCCTGTATGGCCCATGTTCCAAGGGCTGGGCCAGGGGCTCAGATGTTCCTCATAGATAAGGAATGAATCTCTGGGTAGGCCATGCTTGGAACAGTAGACATACATTCAGGTGCATCTGCCACACAGGGTCATCCTCAGGGTATACTTAAGGTTAACCGCAGTTAGGCGCATCTGCCATACAGGCATGATCTCCAGAGTCATATTGCCTGGGTTTGTACCCTACTCTGCCTCCTACTAACCGTGTCACCTTGGGAAAGCCTTGACTGCTCCATGACTCAGTTTCTCACCTGTAAAATGGAGATAACAATAGGTCCCATCCCATATAATTGTGAGGATTAAATGAGTGTGTGTGTATGTGTGTGTGTGTGTATATATATATATATATACATATAGACAGATAGATAGTGCTTGGAACAATACCTGGTACATTAATAAGAGTAATATAGGTGTTATTTGTGATTATTGTGATGATTATTCTCATTGTTATTAAATTGGCGGAGAGCTTCCCGTCCCCTGCTCTCCTTAACAGCCCAGAATTTCTGGGGGATGCTACTGTTGACAAGGATCTGATCTGGTGGAACAGGGATTATGGCCAAAGATAGATACATCAACAAAATTTAATCCCAGGTCATGCAGCTTGAACCTAGAATCCCAGTCACCCTAGGATAAAGGCCCAATACTTTAGAAGGAACTGGCTCCTTCCCTTTTCCCTTGCCCCCTCAGCCTTTAGACTCCTGAAGACTTTAGTACTGTGTTCTTTCATGGGAAACGATGGCAGCAGGAAGAAAGTCCAGAATCAGATGCTAGAAAAAAAAAAAAATACTGCAACAAAAACAAATGGGGGAAGAGGTTGAGCTCTGCACACTCTCCATTCAGTGAAGTGGATCCTTCCATGTTTTACTTTTCCAGACTATCATTACCTGTTATCCAGTCTATCCCAACACATGTGTAACAGGTCTTCTCCAATTCATCTTACACTGATTTTAATTGAGTATTGCTAGAGCTGGGGTTCTCAACTTTGGTTGCACACTGGAATCACCCAGGGAGCTTTTAAAATGATTGATATCCACACAGAGATTCTGATTTACTTTTTTTCAGAGTGTGGCCTGGGTATTAGGATTTTAAATAGTTCCCAAGTGATTCTACCATGCTATCAAGGTTAAGAACTACGGCCCAAATGTGTATAAGAATCACTGGGGAACTTGTTAAAATGCAGATGTTGTTTGGTAGGTCCGGGGTTAGGTTCTGAGATTCTGAGTCTCTGATGAACTCCAAGGTGATGCAGATTTTGCTGGTCCATAGACAACACTTGGAGTAGCAAGGGCTTGGAGAGCATGATAATATGATTCCCTTGTTCAATAACATCATGGGCTTCCACATAAGATATCTCAGCCTGGCATCTTAGGCTGGCATCAGAGGCATTTAAAGACTCCAACAGCAATGGTTGTCAAATGTGATCATCTGAATGACTTCTGGGCAGGTTTAAAAAAATACAGATCCTTGAACCCGATACCAAACCTACTAAATCATAATATTCAAGGTACAGCCTGCACAGGGTATTTGAAAACACTTCCCAAGTGGCACAGATGATCAACACACTTTAGGAACTGTGATATGCTTCCAAAATAGTTTTCCAGACTCATTTCACATCAATTCAACATACAAACATTTATTGTACCTGCCTCATGCTAGGTCCTACGGAAACAAAGATGAAACCAGTGCCATCCTTGCCTTTGAGGGGTTGGTAAGACAAATGACCAAAACTAGAATATTTACTATTCCCCAGGCATGGTCTAAACACTCACATCTCTGCTAACGGTCTTCTCCTTTTGAGAATGTCTAGGTTCCTCAGCACCCAGGATTGCCTGTCCTGATCAATCAAGGCAGACATTGTCTTTATCCCATTCGAGCCTCCATTCTTATCGCTCAAACTTACTCTGCTCGGTATTAAAATAGAACCAGAGAAGAAAAGGATTTACCAAACGTGAAATACAACAATTGGCCTTTATGTAGTGACTTTCATGTGCCAGTCATTGTTCAAAGCACTTTACATACATAATATTTAAAAATTCTCAAAATAACCTTATGAGATAGGTGTTATTACTATCCCCATTCTGAGGACCGAGGAAAGGGAGGTAACAGAAAAGTAACTTGCCCAAAGACATACCAAGCAAGGTTCACTCTCAAGCCTTATGCTTTACTGCCAAGTTGGTGACAGGGCTGACACTGGAATACTGTAACTTCTAATTCTCATGCCTGAGCACTTTCCTGCTCATCAGTTCCTGTTTCACGCCTTAAATTCAAGCACACGGGCGAGAACGAAGTCTTACATCCCCCACAATGCCTAGTCAGGCTGCAAGCACTTAGTAGGTACTCGATAAATTGATTGGATGAGCTATCCCATTGAGGGGAGGGGAGAAATGGATAATGATTTAAACAAACAACAACAGCTAAACAAGAGCAGCGACCTGCAGGTCTCACGTCACCGCCAGATCCCTCTTGACTCCCCCGCCAGAGAAGGAGGACCCTCCCGCGCGCTTTCGGAACGTCGGTGGCCAGGCTTCGGCTCTGCGCTCCATCCTCCCAGCCAGCAGGTGCCCCCAGACCCCCGGCTCCTCCTCCGCCTCCGTCACAGTCTCGTCCTCCCCCTCTGGTTCCTCCGCTTCCTGTTCCCGCGATCCCGGCCCGGAGCTGCGGGCGCCCGGGCGCCCGAGGCTTCCCGGTACGCTCCGCCAGGTAACCGCGCGGCGCGAACCGCCGGGCCGGGGTGGGCACCGGGTCCGCGCGGCCCACTGGGGAAGGAGGCGGCAGAGGGCCCGGGCTGGCCTCCGAAGGGGAGCGGGCCTCCTCCTGCCTCGGGCGCCCGAGGCCTTCCTGCGCCAAGCTGCGGCGCCAGCCGGATGCGGGGATAACGGTGCCTGGCTCCGTCTCTTGGTCCGGGCGTGGCCGAGCGTCGCAGGCACCGCGGCGCGGAGATGCGATCGCCGTCCCTGCGAGGCCCCGGAACCCGCGCTCGCCACCAGCCACGCCAGCTCCAAGGCTCCTGCTCGCCAGCCTGGCCCTGGAACGGGAGAAACCAGGAGAGGAGCCTTGGACCTTTGAGCGGCGATGGCCTTCCAAATGCCCTTCCGTTCTTTGGCAAAAACCAAGAGCAAAAAGCCGAAACCCACACAGGGAGTTCCCAAGGTCATAGAGTTGTGTCTGCCATTTACGAATGTCTGTTCTTTTATTTAAGTGTTTGTAAATGGGCTACTGTTTTCTCTGTTCTGCCAAGGAATTAGGATTCAGAGAAGAGGACTCTAAAAATACTAATAGGCATATCCAAATGAGCTGATCCGCATTACTGGCCAGTGACCCTGGCCTTTAGAAGGAGACAGGGGAGGGCAGTTCTCTTCACGCGGGATACTTTGTATTTCTGGCCCTTACTCTGAGAATTGGCCTTGATATTTTACAAAGTTTATTTCAGAACTCCATGTCAGAACTGGACCGGACTGTAGAGTTCTCCAGTCCTAGTCTCTTTCTTTCCTTTCCCTTCCTCTCCTTCCCTCTCCTCCTCCTCCTTATTTTCTTTTCTTTCTTTCTTTCTTTTTTTTTTAAACTGGGGTTCTAGAGGTTAAAGTGATTTGCCCACACTCTTATGGCTGGTCTCTCTAGGGGCAGAGACAGAATTGGAACCCAAGTCTATTATGGACACGTACTGTTTTCTTGAATGGAAATCTGATTTCAGATGAAAGCTGTACAGACCTTGACCTTCATGAAGCCCTTTCTGGATAGCGTTCTTGGGAAGTGGCGTGTGTATTGACTTCCACAGATATTATTTCACTGGTCAGAATAAGGTTAAGCAATAAGCATAGCCATGCAGACAATTTCTGCTGAGATGAAGCAGATGTCTGATATGTTTTTGACTTTTTATTTGTACGTTTCAATGGAGGAACTAATGAATACGAATAACAACATCTTGCTCATTTTTAGATTTTGGTCCTGTGTGACCAAATTGACTCAGTTATAGCTGTTCTTGTCCTAACGTATTTGTCACCAGTACAGCTTTCTGGCGTCATTTCATTTTTAACTGAATAGTTGCCTTAAGTATATTTTTAGATCTCAACAAAAACTCCCCACCTCTTGAACCTTGGAATCCTTCTGCTTCACGCTTGGCAAATCTTTGGGTTGGATTTCAGAACTGAATAAAGCCAGGATTTCCCCCCAACCTCCAAGATGTCTGGACTCTTTGTTTAGTTCTATATTTAAGTTTATCCCAAGTTTTGTTTTTGACTGATAAACCTGTGACCCAAATCCAGACCTCAGCTGAATTAAGTATCAGCTTAAAACCACATTAAACTGCCATGTGTCATGTGACCTCTCACAGAAACCAAAGTGGCAGTGTTCTATTTTTTCATGAGTGCTTTTCATTGGGGTTTTTGAACTGTAAAGATATTACTTAATACATGTGCTTTATTATTTGTGTATTATTGCCCAAGCTCAGTCAGCACTGGAGGGTTATTATTGACATTTACTTATCATAAAATGTGATGCCAGCCTACCAGCTCAGAGTGCGGTTCCTGGTTTCCAGTTTACAGCATTCACCAGTTGCTAATATGTTATCTCTGAGGAACTTGGAATTATAAATACAGCCATACTTAAATAGAAGATTCTTGGCTGTGTAGATAAGGAAAACAAGATAAGGCAATATTTTTGAACTATTCTATAATAGAAATGAGGACATATACACAAAATGACCCAATGCTGTTTTCTTAGGGTGCATTCTTTGTTTTTCTGGTTTTGGTCTTTTCATCGCAGGATGGCATTAGCTCTGTGTCTGCAGGTGCTGTGCAGCCTGTGTGGCTGGCTCTCGCTCTATATTTCTTTCTGCCACCTGAATAAGCACCGAAGCTATGAGTGGAGCTGCCGGCTGGTCACCTTCACCCATGGAGTCCTCTCTATAGGCCTCTCCGCTTATATTGGCTTCATTGATGGCCCATGGCCTTTTACCCACCCAGGTAGGTAGGGGATTTTCCCTTAGGGATTTATGATTTGGGGGTAGTCTTAGAAGCATGGGACTTTTAAACAGAATTTGTACAATATTGAAGAATAATTCCCATTATAATTTTGTATTGGAATCCTCACTCTTCTTCATTGTTAACTCTGATATTGTTTGTCACTTGTTTCTGCTTTTCATAACTCTCTACTTTTAAAATAAATTTTAAATTGCTTGTTACAATTTAATCAGAAATATAAAAACCATAAAGCCAGTATCAACATATTCCAAAAGACACAAATAGAACTGTATTACACATATTGTTGTCAACTTGCAACTTTTACTTGACTGTCTACTCAAAAGACAGCATCTTTCCATTTCTATGTTAAGAGGATGAGATGTTCCTTATCCTATTTGTTACTAGATGTACAAGTGTTACTTTCGTAAGTATGCAATTTTTTTTTTTTTTTTTGAGATGGAGTCTTGCTCTGTTGCCCAGGCTAGGGTGCAGTGGCTCAATCTCAGCTCACTGCAAGCTCCACCTCCTGGGTTCGCGCCATTCTCCTGCCTCAGCCTCCCGAGTAGCTGGGACTACAGGTGTCCGCCCCCACGCCCGGCTAATTTTTTTTGTATTTTTAGTAGAGACGGGGTTTCACCATGTTAGTCAGGATGGTCTTGATCTCCTGACCTCATGATCCGCCCGCCTCAGCCTCCCAAAGTGCTGGGATTACAGGCTTGAGCCACGGCACCCAGCCGACTATGCAAAAATTTTACCCCCTTGTATTAATTGGTTGGGGCTGCCATAACACAGTACCACAGAGTGGGTGGCTTAACCAGATGTTTATTTTCTTAAAATTCTACTCAAAAGACAGCATCTTTCCATGTCTATGTTAAGAGGATGAGCTATTCTTATCCTTTTTGTTACCAGATGTACAAGTGTTACTTTCGTAAATATGCAATTTTTATTAAAATTCTGGAGGCTACAAGTCCAAGTTCAAGTTGTTAGCAGGGTTGCTTTCTTCTGAGGCCTCTGTCCTTGGCTCGCAGATGCCCGCCCTCCCACTGTGTCCTTTCATGGTCACCCCTCTGTGTGTGTGTGTGTGTGTGTGTGTGTGTGTGTGTGTGTGTATGCATGCATATCTGTGTCCTAATCCCTTCTTTTAAGGATAACAGTCATATTGGATTACTCTAGTTACCCCATTTTAACTAGATTACCTCTTTAAAGGCCCTATTTCCAAATACACTCACATTCCGAGGTACTGCTGGTTAAGGGCTTTAGCATATGAATTTGGGGAGGGGGGACACAATGCAACCCTTAACTCCCCTGGAATATAATTTTTTAAAATATTTCTTTAGCTTCTCTTACCGAATTTCTGAGTTTTCCCCCCAAACTGTCAAACCGATGAAAGCAACTGTTAAGCTTTGTGTTTTATATGAAGGTTCTAAATGGTTTCAAATATGTCAGGTCCTTAAAACATATGTTCCTGGACATGAGCACACACTAACTTCTGGGGCCCTCTCCAGAATCTACTTTCAGGATAGGTTAGGGCCACTGAGTGTTCAATAACGTAACCCATTAAGCTGAGAAAAAAAATCTGACATTCAGGAAACAATTATCCAAGAGTCTGGAAATAAACCTTTAGAAGGGTAAAAAAAAAAAAAAAGTGTAGGATTTTAATTGAAGAAACAAAATAATTGGATTTTATGCTGTTCCACGGAGAGGACACACATTATTGCCTGTGTTCACTGGAATGCAAACTCACTGAAGTCAGATTCATCAGAACAGCATTTCCTGAGGTCTGACCATCATTTAGTTTGATAAAGGCCTAGATTTTATATTTTAGTCTTTCTATGGCCCTCATTAAAAAGCATGTGCCTACCATTGTTTTTGTTTTAGTGTTCAGTAAGGTTTGAAAGGCAACAACATAGGATCCCTGTGCAAGGTAGCACAATTCCTAGTCACTCAATTTGCTTCCGTCTTGGTTTATTTCAGGCTCACCCAATACACCTCTCCAAGTTCATGTCCTGTGTCTCACCTTGGGCTACTTCATCTTCGACTTGGGCTGGTGCATCTACTTCCAGTCTGAGGGTGCCTTGATGCTGGCTCATCACACATTGAGTATCTTGGGCATTATCATGGCCCTTGTGCTTGGGGAATCTGGCACAGAGGTCAATGCAGTCCTTTTTGGAAGTGAGCTTACCAATCCCTTGCTACAGATGCGCTGGTTTCTCCGGGAAACAGGACACTATCACAGTTTCACTGGAGATGTAGTGGACTTCCTCTTTGTGGCTCTGTTCACAGGAGTGAGGATTGGTGTAGGAGCTCGCCTCCTTTTCTGTGAAATGGTCTCCCCCACGCCTAAGTGGTTTGTGAAGGCTGGGGGAGTAGCGATGTATGCTGTGTCTTGGTGTTTCATGTTTAGCATCTGGCGCTTTGCATGGAGGAAGAGCATCAAGAAGTACCATGCTTGGAGAAGCAGGCGGAGTGAGGAACGGCAGCTGAAACACAACGGACATCTCAAAATACACTAGCCAAGGCTTGCTCCAGATTATGGATTGGGTTAAGTCAGCCATGGAAACCAGGTTGGAAATATGACTGTTACGGAATTATGCTTATAACAAACTTAGGTTTCAAAAAAGGGCTAAATTTATTGATCAATTTGGTCAGTCTTCAAGCCGAGCATATATCAGTATTAAAACACCAACTTCTACAGTGGCACAGTTGTAGAAAGTGCGGATACTCCATGGTAGTTGGGAATAAGTCAGAACTGTGAAGTGAGTACAACTGGCATTTGTTTTCATTTGTGGTGACCCTGGGTCCTCCTGTCCCTGGGAGGTTTGATGTTCAGGCAGTTTAGAAAGGAACTGAAAAAAGATTAGTGCTATTTCTTGTTCCTTTGAGAACTAACTCTTTCAATAAACACTTATTTCTGCTTTCCATGTATCTATTTATCTAAGTTTACCCCATTTACTATAAGGTGAGGGGCTTTCAGAAAGAGACATGCCTTTGGGATTCTGAACATTAGATCGGGGAATTGGGCCGCTTAAACAGAGGGGCGTAGGAGGGCGAGAGTGAAACTGCGGCAGCGAAGGAGAGCGTTACTTACTGAACCTCCTATACCAACTGTGCCAGAGGTGCCCAAGACCACTGCCAGGTTCCATAATTCTCTAGGAGGACTCAGTGGACTCAGCATATAGTCTTACTCATAGTTTTGATTTATTGTAGTGAAAAGATTCAAAGAAAAATCGGTAAAAGGAAAAGGCACCTGAGACAAAGTCTAGGGTAAAGCAAGCATAAGTTTCCAGAGTCTCTCCCAATGGAATCACACAGGATGCGCTTAGTTCTCCTAGCAGTGATTTGTGAAAACGTGTGAATGGGCTATCTACTGGACAAGGTCATTACAGACTCAGTGCCCAAGGTTTTTACTGAGGACAGGTCACCTAGGCAGTCTTTCCCTGGCAGATAGCAAAATTCGAGGCTTTCAAAAGGAAAGCAGGTGTTCAGCATAAGCCATATTGTTTGCACAAACAGTTCAGACACAGTAAGCCAGTCTTATCAGTTAATGGTGGGAGCCCTTCCAAAATCTGAGTTCCCAAATGCCGGCCAGGGGCCAACCCTGTAATCAGGCCTCTCCAAGGATAGCAGTTTAGGCCTGCTATGTTAACTCTTTTCTGCACAAAAACCTGTAGAGTTAGGGCTTTGGATTTGAGATGAATGAAGTGTGGGTAGATTTACTGAGTCCTGTTATATGGGTTCTGCCCTACCGGGAAAACTACGCCAGTTCTCAGGGCTTTTGTGCATTAATCTCCTAGGCATTTGAGGCTATGACTAAATTCCATAGGGATTTATCATGTGGCTTCCACTGTGCTTGAGATGGCAGTTTAGATTTCAGCTCTGCTGTACATATTGCAAACTAGAACCAAAGACTTTAAAGTGTATACTGGCCTCAGGGGGATGAGGTCAATTTTTTTTTTTTTTTTTCATTTTAGATACATTCCCTTTTAGTACTCCTGCTTTTCTTATTTTTATAAAATGGTACCACTCTATGAAGAAACTAATACAACAAGGCCAGTCTTGAAAGGAAAAAAAATAATAATTCTTAGTGTGACAGTCTCCAAGAGAAGCAAGAATATAAGCTTAGAACAAGGGGTTAAGAATCAAGAATTCCTGGGTTCTTTTAACTAATTTTGCTACTCACTTGCCAGATCATTTGGATAGGTTACTTGTTTCTTCTTTGCCTGAGTTTAAACCTATTGTGAATGAATGAAATACCCTGTAGTATATTTCATAGAGACATTATGTGGCATTTTATTAATGGAGGTCTTTCTTGTAGGGCTTTTATGAAAACATGAAGTATTTATTTGTGTATTTATTGATTATTTTTACCGTGTTATTTAAGTCAATGGTGTTTGATTAGCTCAGTGGGTGAGCAAGCATATGGTGCTACTGGAGTCAAGGATGGTCAGTAGGAAGTGTCAGTTCATTCCATGGCCACTGGTGATCTAATGTAATGAGTGGTTTTTTTTTTTTTAGAGATGGAGTCTTGCTCTGTCACCTGGGCTGGAGTGCAGTGGAGTCATCTCGACTTACTGCAACCTCCGCCTTCTGGGTTCAAGTGATTCTCCTGCCTCAGCCTCCCGAGTAGCTGGGACTACAGGCGTGTGCCACCATGCCTGGCTACTTTTTGTATTTTTAGTAGAGACGGGGTTTCACCATATTGGCCAGGCTGGTCTCGAACTCCTGACTTCATGACCTGCCCGCCTCAGCTTCCCAAAGTGCTGGGATTACAGGCGTGAGCCACCATGCTCAGCCATGAGTGGTCTTGAAAATGGAAAATGGTCTTGGCCACAGAAACCAGGCATGAGGGAGTGGGTTGGAATGGTGTAAAGTCATCACTGTTCAGGAAACAGTAACTTTAAATGCATGTTAACAGTGCGTCTTTAAAAATGAATGTCATTTGGTTAAAGAGTTTTGCTGGGCATTGAGATAATCTGTCAGCATCTCAACTTCCTGTTTTTTTTCTTAATTTCCACTTTTTTTTTTCTATGATGAGTGCCCCTAAAATGCTGGTGAGCTTCTTTCCAATAAAATTGCAGTCAAAGTAGGATGCTGGGGAATGCTGATTTTAGCAAGACTCGTAGAGAAGAGTGGCTTGGCACATGAGCTTAAAAAAACAGAAAAAAAGCTGGCTCTTGAATTTTGGCACAGTGCAACCTGTTCCATACCAGATAAATGAACAGGCTTAATGTGGTACCAATTCTTTTTCTCTCTTACTCCTCAGAAATGAAGGGACTGCAGATATTGTTTTGGGAACACTTTCATGGGACTGTATGTAGATTTTTTTGAATGGTGAGAAATCTGAATAATTGGTAAGGGGAAGGGAATCCCTCATTTCAGCTTTTCTTGATGTTGTTACTAATAACTATGAAAAAACTTCTGAGAGAACAATGTGAACTGAAGATGACTCAGCAGTTAAGATGATGCTAAGTTTTGAAACCACAGGTAAATGAAGGGCTAATGAATGTGTGGTATACTCGGACAAAATGAAGTACTCATTTGCACTGGATTACTATGTAATGATAACGAACACTGTTCAAGAAGGATTTATATTTCCATAAGATTTGTACTAAATTTTGTAAAAGTAAAACAACTTTTTATATATCCAGAGTCTGGCTTTATATTTTTGTGGTGGTTTTTCCAAGAAGTTAAAAAAAGCCTTTTGACCTGTAGAAATGTTGACCTGTATTCATACTTACTAGTGAATTTCACTAATCTGCTGTTCATTATCCGTCATTCCCCCAATTTTGTCATTTTGGGGAGTAACAATTGACATACAGAAAACAGTTTGCCAAAAGAGAGAGGAAGAACCTTAATGTGTTTCTTGTTCTGCCACCTGTTTGGACACTTGCCTTGAAAATGGTGATGTCAAGTGAGTTGACATCAGAGACATCATCTGAAGACAGCTGGAGGCCCTGTCTTGAGGACTGTACTACCAATGCCTAAAACAGTCTGGGACGCATAGTAGATACTTAATAAGCATGTTGAAAGAATGGACAAGAGGATGAGAATGTGGTTTAGAATAATCCCCATTGGAAAACCTCCTCAAAGAGCATGTCCAGTGGATTGGGTCATCCATGTCATTTTTCTAGGTAAAGTAATACTGACCCTGAGGAGTGTGTTCTACCTAGACTGGCTTGACTTTCTGAAGGCATCCTATAGTTACAGCCTTTACAACAGTTGAGCTACCAGCAGCTTTAAAGAGGCTTTGAGGGTTTTTTGTTTGTTTGTTTGTTTTTTAAATCATCAATGCTTTGTAGGTGACTATAGAGATTTTCATCATTAAAAAAAATTAGTTCTGGAATGAATAACCACTGCTTCATTCAATCTTTTGCTTACCAGCTTCTGAAGCTTTCTCACAGCAAAATGCCTTCTTTGCTCACAGCTAGAACCGTGGGTCTGTTTAAGTTTGGAAAGATCTTGAAAGCAGCTTGCCAAGAGGTTTTGTATGCAAGGAAGAGAAGGTGAATTAGGAAACTTTCCCAGTTTGTTTTATTCCTGAAGCTTAAGTATTGAGGCTTCCCTCAAGTATTAAGGGAAGGGAGGAACTCATTTTTAAAATGCATGATTTGATGAGTCATTGGGTTCAATTAATTTGATACTTAACACTGTAACATTATTAGAATAGGGGAAAATAAGTTACTTAATACTTTTAAGAAAGATTTATTAAGTTTGGGAATAAGGTTTGCATTTTGGTCAGTGTGTATATATAGAGAGAGAGATGAATGGGATTCGTTTCAGTTACATGTAAACACTCAATTTAAGAGTCTTCAGGGTAGAATTGTCATGCTAGGATACACCAGCAGGTGGCAATGTGTCCTGGTCTCATCATTAGGAAAGTGCCTTGGCTAATCCGCTTCTATTCTTTCCAAAAATAAACATTACAAAATTAGCTGGCTGTGCCTTGAACCTAAAAAATCGAGCAATAGAGTCGTCTCTGGCCTCTGTTTATCTTTTCCTTTTTTTTTTTTCCACGCCCCCCGTTCTAACAAACGTCAGTGTGAGCTCATGCCTCTATTCGGGGATAATGATCCTTTCATGAACTGTTGTGGAATGACTTTTTGCAACAGCATTGTTAAGAGGTAATTGTTTCCTCTCTCCACATCCACTGTTTATTAGATTTGATTTGCTACTTGGATTCCACAAAATGGCTGAAATTCCTTGCCACCAACATAGGTTTACGCTCGAAAGTCTGAAAATAGTTTGATAAAGGGAATAGGCACTTTAGACGTTTGCAGGCAGAACTGAAGACCTGTATTATACGTGGTACCTAAATTGCCATAATACTGAATTATTAAATCATAAAACTAGATGGGTATCTAAATCTCTCTACCCAGCAGGGGAAAAAAAACGAAAAAACGTTTGGAACCCTTCAAAGAGAACCGTAATGCTATCTACTGGATAAATATACTTCGTTTTTTCTCCCATTTCTTCCCACAACACGCTTGTTAAGTCGCCATGGAAAGCACCATGCCTTCTCAATTTGGCAAATAACACATTTCATTTTGCCAAGGCAAAAGCAGCCTAAAAGTAATATTTATACCGAGAAGCCCTGGCTGCAGTCCCCAGCTGCTCTCCCTCAGCCCTGCGCCTCCGGCTCCCGCCGCGCTCTCCCCCCGGAGCCGGCAGGTGCCCAGGTAAGCGGGGCCTGCGGAGGCAGCGAGGGGCGCCGGCCGGTCACTGGCAGAACGCTTGCAGCCAGAAGACAGGAGAGAGAGTACATTCCCTTAAGGAATAAAAGTTTCCAGGACAAGGGGGGCTGGTAATTTCCAAAGAGCCTCCCGGCACGATGTCCTCGGGATCTGGGGGGCGCTCTCGGGAGATCTCTGGTGAAAGTAGACTTAGTACAAACTGGCCTCGAAAGAGAACGTATCGGCACTCAGGGGCCCAGGCGCCGCGGGAGGTGGGTGGGCCTCCCGGGACTGCACCGGTCCCACCTCCCTCCGCCCCGCAGGACTACTTTTTCGCTCCCCCAAACAGGGCTCCGGCGGAGGCGTCCTTCAAGGGCGGGAGCGCAAGCCAGAGCGGCGGAGGGATCCCGGGTGAGGCGGCTTCCCGAAGTCAGAGGGGAGGGGGCCAAAAAAGTCGGCTGGGGACGGGAAGCGCGAGCTCGCGCCGGACGCGGCTAGGGCCGGGAAGCCAGCACCGGAACCGGAACCCGCGCGCGCGCCCGCGGTTGCGCGGCCCCCACCGCCGCCAGCCTCCTCCGCTGTCTGCGCGCGCTCCCGCGAGGGCCTCCAGAACCCGGCGAGCCGGCCCTGCGCGGGGAGAAGCCGCCGCCTCCGCCTCCGCCTCCCGGACCAGGGCTTCCAGGCCGGGCCGGACGGGCATCTCCCGCCCCTCGCGGGGAGCGTCGGGGAGGAGCCGCCGCCTCTGGCGACTGCGGAAGAGTCCGGGCCTCAAAGGGATGGGGAGCAGCCCGCGGCGCTGAGAGACACGGGTCCCTGTCACCTCGGGCCGCGGGACCCCTCCCCCGGCGCCCGCGGCTCGTCCCAGCACCGGGAGCCTGGTGGGGGCGGCGAGCAGAGGAGGAGCCCCGGGCCCGGGACATGGAACCGCGCGAGCCCGGCGCGGGACGGCCGGAGACGCGGCCAACGCTGCGGCCAGGAGCGGCCGGCAGCCCCAGATAGAGAGCCGGGAGGGAGGGCCCCGGCCCTTGCCGCGGCGGGCAGTTCGAGGCCCCGAGACTCCAGAGGAGGAGCCGACACCCGTCCCTGAGCTGATCCCGCCCCAGCCCCGGCGGGAGTCCCGGGTCCCCTTCCCACGGCGCGCGGACTTCTCTCTCTGAGGAAGTTTCTCCTTGTGCCTTCTGGAGGATTTCTCGCTAGCTCGACTCAGTCTGGACTGACTCGCTCCCTGGCTTTCTCAGTTTGTTTTGGGAGATAACTTGTTTTCCTCCAACCCGCATCCGTTGACCCCTTCCAATCGGATGGTCTAGATGACTGAATGGAGTTTTGAGTTGGACTTCTGTGTCCCTGACGGAGTTGGGCCTGATCCCAGAGCACTGGGGGTGGGGAGGAGGTGTTACTGTAAAATGCAAGTTGGATAAAAGGAGGACCTCTCGCCAAGGGCCCCAATGAGTGGCACACAGTCTACTATCACCGACAGGTTGGTATGAATTCCTCCTTCGCTCGGCCTCCCGGAATCGGGTCTGACCTAGCAGGGGAGTCGGTGATTGCAGATTGCCTTTGGCCAGCGAAGTTGACAGGCAGAGGAAAGAGGGTTGTTTCGGAGCAGTGCAGTTAGCCTGGGGTTGCTGCCGAGTTATCCAGTTGATTGACTTTTGGAAATGTAATTTTTCCGGAGAGAAACTTCCCTCCCGATTCTCAGAGAAGGGGGAGGCAAAACCATTATTGTGGTTTTCTGCCTGTAGTGTGCATTAGGATTGTGTACTCGTTTGGAAATCAGAGCAGAAGGTCATTTTGGGTGAAGGTCGGTTCCTGAAGTCGACTTGGTATTCGTGTATTATTTCTCAGCTTTAGCCCTGTCCTGCAGTAGTTTCTCAAGACAATTACATTTTAGGAATTTCTACCTGTGAACTTAATGTTGAGCCTACTGCATGGTGACCTGGGAACTTGATCTCTTTGGGATGTTGACCTGCACAGTGTTTAATTATTATCTAATAACTTTCCAGAATGTTGACATTACCAGTAAATCACAGGTTCTTGCTGGAAGCAATGTCCAGGAGCTGAAGAAATGAGGGTAAATCATGGGGTTTGCTTTTAATTCTTGTATTTAAATATTTCATCTCCCAGAACACTTGGCGTTTAAGAGATATAAACCGTAAGCATAGTATAAGCGCGCAGCTGAATTTGTTGAATTCTGTGTCTGTCCTTTATAGCACTTACCAGTGTTGCATGGTGGTGTGTGGCGAATGGAGCTAGACCATGTGTGGTTGAAGTACAGTTTGCTTATCCTAAGTTACTTTTGTTTATAGGGCAAGGGATAAAAAGCATATTGATTCCTTGACCACATTTCATTTCTCAGTTTCATTGTGACACTGCATGCCGGTCCGAAATGTCAGCTTGCTTTATTTTTAAGTTAATCTTCAAATCATTATATCATGAAAAAATAGATCAAGTAACTGAATTAGAGGGTCAAAGCTCTTTGATGAAAAGTGCAACAATAGTGCTTCTGCACAAAGTAGTCTAATTTCCTAATAAGAGTTTTACCCAATTGTAAGACTCATTTGTTGATTTTAAAAGGGCCAAATTCCATTATCATACCATAACAGCTACTCCAGAAACAGAACTTCCTCTTCCTGTTGATGCTTCCCAGCATCACATGAATGTTCACTTAAAAGAGTCCGTTAAATATTTAAAGTATTTATATTTACTCTTTGTGTATTTTTCAAAGTGGGTTTTCATTTTCAATGAAATAATTTTTAACTTTTCCAAGTATTGACAATGCTTATCTTGCTTTCTTCTGGTTATCCCCATTTTTTCCCTTTCAGGGTGTTTCACTTCTGAGAAGTCACTTTTACGGGTGTGGGGATAATTGTTTTCCTGGTTCATTCAATTATGGCTCTTTCTGTTGAGCCTGTAAACAAAAGTCTTAGTAGGAACTAATGTAATGTTGGTTTTCATTGCGATGCTGAGGTGTTTAATTTATAGAAACAGAACGAACTCATTCCACACACAAGTGAGTTAAAAGCCCTCAAGTAACGATTTTTCTTCAGCATTGCTTCTCAGAGATTTTCCTTGTCTTCTCGTTATCTTGGAAATAGAATCTTGAGACTTCTGTCTTCTTTATAACTTAGATGGCATATAAACATTCAATAAGGATGAAATTGTTGAAAGCCTGTTTTTTTTTTTTTTTGTTTTGTTTTTTTTGCCAGGCACTATGCTAGGCACAAGAGATTACAAAGTGAATATTGTAAGATTAATCTGCAGATTGGTTTGGGTATTAATGTTTTTTGAATAGGTTCAGGTGCTGCTGCCTAATTCTACATTTTTTTTTTGTTTTTAAAGAAAAAAATCTTGGAAGCCAATTAATAAGCACTACTGAGACCTGTTTCGTAGGAATTTTTTTTTACTAGGGTCTTTTTTTATTAAGAATTATTCTTATTTGACCACATTTAAATATATTTCGTAAATATAAAGCATCTGTTTGCTGTTAAGATAGTAGTTGTTCCTAATTTGAATATATGTTGTGGTGAAATCTGGAGGTACTGGTTTAGTAGTATTTCTCTGCCAAGGTGTCTTAACAAAGTTATGAGTATATAATAGTTTTTAGCTTTGTCTCAGCCGTACCTCATCTTTTTTTTTGCAGTGTCTAACTCTTACTGTAGGTATATTTTGCTGATTCTAGAGCTATTGGAAAATTAACAGCGCCAGTGTAGCTTTTTAGATAGAGATCCTTTCAAGTTTGAAGTGCTGTATGTGGTATGGCTTTGTTTCGTAGAGTGTGCAGAACCACCAGGCCAGCTGTGTGAGTTAGAGTTCTTTCATTGTGGTGCTTCTGACTACAGAGTCTGTCTGTCCTCAGTTGAAATCAGACTAGCTGGTTTTGGGCGTTGTTCTGTTTTGCAGTTTGTGGCAGGCGACACATGGCTGAACAAGATAAGGGTTTTATTCTTGTGTTAGGGACGTGCTGGGGCTGGGATGGAATTCAGCTATGTTTAGGCTCTGATTGGTCACTTTGGATACTTAGAACTCTGTTACATCCTGTTATTATTTTGCAGTTAAATCAACACATTTTGCTTGCTCTCTTCTCTTTCCCTTCATCTTTTACTCCCCATTCCACACCCGTTTTCTTAAAACCTAAAACTCGAACTTTTTAAAAAACTTTGAACTCAAACTTATGTTCATGGTAGCTGTTACTTCTATGTAGTATATCCAAACAGCTTTTTAAAAAATTCTAAGCAATTTATGAGCCCTGGAGTCTGTAGTTTTCATCATTTAGAATGAGCACTTGACAAGTGTAGAAATGTCTGATTGCTGCTTTTTAGTCTGCATTGATTGCTGCATTCAGTCTTAAAATATATCCCAATTGTTTCCAGTCCTCCTACATGTCTTTCTTGTATCCCTGATAATTTAGGGGTCCTATAGCAATTGGAGTTTCTTCTGAGAGGTAGAGAGGAGAGAATGCCCTTTCAGTAAACTCAGTAAATGATTTCAGGCCAGTGTCTATAACATTGAATTTTCAGGGACAGTACAGGTAGGAAAGTTATAAGGTTCTTCCTTGAAATAAATGGACTTTGTTTTGGCTAGGGCTTATGAATTTTGTAGTTTTTGATTTATAGATAAAGACAGGTTTTTGATTTAATTTGTGTTTTTTTTTTTTTTTTTTTGAGACGGAGTCTCGCTCTGTCGCCCAGGCTGGAGTGCAGTGGCCAGATCTCAGCTCACTGCAAGCTCCGCCTCCCGGGTTTACGCCATTCTCCTGCCTCAGCCTCCTGAGTAGCTGGGACTACAGGCACCCGCCACCTCACCCAGCTAGTTTTTTGTATTTTTTAGTAGAGACGGGGTTTCACCGTGTTAACCAGGATGGTCTCGATCTGCTGACCTCGTGATCCACCCATCTCGGCCTCCCAAAGTGCTGGGATTACAGGCTTGAGCCACCGCGCCCGGCGGATTTAATTTTTTTAAAGCACTGAATTCAGCTTTAAGCTGTTTAACTTAAGCAAATTTTTTAAGTGAGTGTGGAAACCTGTGACTTTATATGCCTGTACCCAGTAATTAGCATTTTCATTAATGATACTTTTTTCTGTCAAAATTGCTATATAATGCTTTTGATTAAAAAAAAAGAGTTACTCATGTTTATATGTTATTTTCAATGTTGCATGAGTCATCTGTCTGCAAGGTGAAATTATTTGTAACCTTTTCTTGTAAAGTCAGCCAGTCGATTAGTACAAAATTGAAATGGGGGCTAAAGATCACAGTGTTTTGTATTCAGTTTTATCTTTGCCTTTTTAGTTCAGTATGAAATCTTGAGTCATAAAAGTATGCAATAGTACATTCACTTGCACAGTTTTACATGAGTCAACATGCAGATTCTAAAGTAACTTTTTTTTGAAAGTACAGTGTTGTAATCTTCCTGATTAATGGTACATTTATATGACGCTCATATTCAGTGAGGTGACAAGAGAAGCTTTATTTGAAATCATTACAAAAATATGTTAACCTTGGAATACCACTTAACACATTGGTGGTTTCCAGTTGTTAACATGTATATATCATTGAGTTAACATGTAGGGTTTTTTTTGTTTTTTTTTTTTTTTAAGTCTTGCTCTGTCACCCAAGGTGGAGTGCAGTGGCGTGATCTCTCCTCACTGCAACCTCCGCCTCCCAGGTTCAAGCGATTCTCCTGCCTCAGCCTCCCGAGTAGCTGGGATTACAGGCGCCCACCACCACGTCCGGCTAATTTTTGTATTTTTAGTAGAGACAGGGTTTCACCACGTTGGCCAGGCTGGTCTTGAACTCCTGACCTTAGGTGATCCACCTGCCTTGGCCTCCCAAAGTGCTGGGATTATAGGCTTGAGCCATCGAGCCCAGCGGTTTTTTTGTTGTTGCTGTTGTTTTTTAACTAAGTTTGAGTTTTTAGTTTAAGAAATGAAATTTGAGGTGAACATTCATGGAATCCGTAAATGGTGAATTTTATATATTTTTCTGTGGAGCATTGCGATTCCAGGGAAAACAGTTGGAAAATATTTCATTATACATATGTGGTTGCCCCTTCTAAATGTCATCCAGAGGTGGGAGTGAATTGCTTCCCAAACTGATATGGGTCACAGAATCAGCAAGATAACATACTGGTTCCCAGGGAATTGAAGGGACTCTTTTGTATCATGGTTGTCTGAGATTATTAGAAATGTTTCTTACATAATTTCTTGTTTCCTAGAAATTGACCTGACACATTTTCAAGAATAGTAGCTTAACTTCCTGTGGTCTCTTCTGTGAAAACTTGGTTTTGATGATGTTCTTGAGCTTTATTTGAAGACATGCTCCTTTCCCTTATAATAATTACAGGTTTTCAAAATAGTGCCATGTGAATTAAAATTTTTAAATCAACAAAATTACATTTTTGCCACCTTTTGAGTAAAATACCATCATGTATGTAATGATATCCTGTGGTAGTATAATTCTTTAACATTTACAATATTTTCAGTTCAGTACAGGGCAGATCATGTTTCTGTCATTTACACTTTAAGCTAAATCATACAGTTTAAGTCAAGATTATGCAACTAGAAAGGACAGACCCAAGATTTTAGCCTTGATTTTCTGGCTCTCAAGTCCTCCAAGGTTTTTTTTTTTTTTTTCATTTTAAATTATTGTCTTTCTTTGTACTGTATTTTTCTGTGCTTTTTTCCTTTAGTAACTCTCCAGCTTGATGAAATCAGTTGAATTTTTCTCTTACAGCATACTTTCTAGTACCTTACCCAGTCTAATTTTAAATATCTCTTGAGGATAAAGCTTTTTGTCACTTCCTCAGGAGACTGAAGCACAGTCTGATAGATCTTGCTGTCAGGAAGTTTTTCCTGATCTTTGGGTCTAACTTTTCTTTTCAGTTGTCCTGTTACTTGTATGTACTTGCTGTACCAGGCTAAATAATGCTCTCCTCCCATTTTATGTTTGTATGGTATGATTCTAAATGTTTCAGACGGTTATTCATTATGCTTTCCGGTCCCCTTCCCTTACTCTTTGCTTAGCCAAGCTGTATACTTTCTGTTGATCCATTGTCTAAAAATCAACTTGTTTCTCTTAATATTTTATTAGCTTTTTTCTCAGTTGCTCTCCTAGTGCAAAAATATGGGTAAAGAGATTCTCAAGGTCATGTTGATTCAATTTTATTTTAGATAGTCTTTAGAATGGATATGAGATACGTCACAGTCAAAGGAAACAAATTTATACAAACAGCATGATTACCCAAATCAACTAATTAAGCAATTACTCATGTTCTAAAAGGCTTTTTACAAAGCGATTCTTTCAAATATGAGTACCCTCAGTGTAACAAATGTTATGAATTCTATGACAAAAGGGTAGGGTATAGAAATAATGTTAGCCACTTTTGATTGAAAATCATCTTGTTTTAATATGATGAAATACATCAGGAGGTTTCTTATTTTTTCTAGTGGTTTTCCAGTCCATTATCTTAAATTGTAGGTTGAAACATTCCTCATTGTTTGGTTTATTTTTACCTTATTGTTTTGTCTCCTCTTATTTCCACGTATTAGTGAAATAACAATGCTTAGCAGTATTTTTTCCAGTAAAATGGATATTGTGAAAATTGAAATATTTTACTTTCTTGCTGTTGTATTTACAAGAATTGTTAATGACAAGACACAGTAATAGAAAAAGTGCATCTTTAGCTTATTATAAAATCTATAAGACTGTAGACCTTTTGAATATTTTATTAGCCTATTTTCTTTGGTACTAATTTAGTTTCAAATTATTGAAATAGATGTCCTTGTTTTGTATTTTGCTAATATTAATATTTTGTATTTTGGTAATATTAAAATTTGCAAACATGCCAAATTTAGAGCATTTTACTTTTTCAACTTAGAATATCTGGAATCATCAAGATAGTCATATAGGAAAGACCGCTGTAAGGCAGCTTCTAACTCCAACAGAAGCCTGTGAAGTTAGTGCCTGGACAGAGGCTGTGTCTAAATTACCTGAGCATATATTGTTGACTTTTAGTAAAAGAAAAAATACACTAACTTTACCTCTTGAGTTAGCATGCACCAATGCAGTTCAGATTCATACCAAAACAGGATCTTTTACTAATTCAAATGCTGAGTCCTGGTTTTTGAGATCATAGTCACATGACAGGCCTGGGTGGCTTCAGGGTCTAGAGACAAGCAAATCGACTGGCCAATGAAAAGTAGGTTTCCTGTCTTGGACTGCAAGTAACAATTCATGCAGAAACTGGAACTATATAAGAAAGGCTGGTTTTAGTTAATGCTTTCAATTAGCTGCTTGTCACACTGCTTTTTCTTTTGGTGTTATATAACACATTAGAGTCATTTAAAGGTATGCTCTGATACTACAGTTTTTGTCAAATATTACATATAAATGTTGATTTTACATTCATACACTCAAAAGATCAAAGAGGACTTTGTAGATCTTTTGTGGATTCAAAAAAATGTAGATTATTTTGTTGTAGAAAAACTGGCCAGGTGCAGTGGCTCACGCCTGTAAATCCCAGCACTTTGGGAGGCCGAGGCAGGCAGATCACTTGAAGTCAGGAGTTCAAGACCAGCCTGGCCAGCATGGTGAAACCCTGTCTCTTCTCAAAATACAAAAATGAGCCGGACCAGGTGGCACATGCCTGTAATCCCAGCTACTTGGGAGGCTGAGACAGGAGAATCACTTGAACCCGGGAGGTGGAGGTTGCAGTTAGCCAAGATTGCGTCACTACATTCCTACCTGGATGACAGAGCAAGACTCCGTCTCAAAACAAAACAAAACAAAACAAACAAAAAACAACAAACTGGAGACTTCATCAGCCTCTGAAGGACTGATACCTGAAATTGATCTTGTAATGCCTAAAGTGGCTATATGTTGTCCAGAAGAGTAACAGATACCCCAAATACACTTAATACACAAGAAATCTTGTGAAGGTGCTTAGACATATCCTTCCATAGATTTTAGACGGGTTATCTGCCTATGTTCCAGACACAAGCCGATATGTTGTGGTTTGCCCAGTACGGTCTCTGTGGTTTACTCAGAGGAAGTGGTTCTTGTGGGTGAAGGTCTGATCTTTTCAGAGATTGTTGGTGGCACATGCACTGTCAGCCTATTTCCTGTTTTATTGGCTGTTTAGCAAGACCTTCTCAGGGCAAATGCTGCTGAAGAGGTATTTAAATATTTTATATTGGCAGGATAGATGGTTATAATGATGTATTATTATATCACTACCTCTCAGCTGATACAGGAGTTAAATTAATGTTTGTGAAGTGCTTTGAGACCCTGGGATGAAAAGTGCAGACGTGTTCTTAGTCATTTGCAGGTTACTGCTATGTTCAGATATTGCTCTCTTGAAGTTAAAACATGTTCATGTAGTGAAGTGTTAGTCTATCAAACTTGATTTCTGTAACCATTCAAGTGTTGTTTTATCACAAGAGTCATGATTAGAATTTTTCCCCTTCTTTCAATGCTCCTTTAGAATTTTACCCTATAAGAGGTTCCTTAATAGATTCCTTGCTCTAGTACTGGTTAAGGCATATTTACCAAACTTGACACCTAGCAAGCTTGTCCAACCTGCCTTATTTTGCTGTTGTTCTTCTGTTTTGTTTTGTTTTGTTTTAGGCTTTCAGCAGCCTGAAGCCATGGTTTCTAGTTTCTGTCTCTAGTGATAAAATGGAAAAGAGGGATGAGGAAGGGGCTTTACTGGCCCAACCAGAAACAGAAGCTAAGAACCCATGACTGTATTCTCTCTCTTGGACAACCCTGACTAGAGCAAACTTCTTTGCCAGTTTAACTGGCATACTAAAATAATGAAATTGTGAGAATTTCCTTTGAGATTAGTAACTGTACCATCCATATACAAAACACTATATTGCTTTGCTGAAACCTGAAATTGAGCAAACTGATAGAAATGCATATGACATACTCCTATACACACACACACACACACACACACACACGGTATTTAGCCTTGGACATTAAAAAAATTAACAATGAATGGGGGCAGGGAGAGGCTTTATCTAAAGCTAAATTGTTAGCTAATACTTGAGTTCTTCAAGGGTATAAGAATAGTTCTTCGTTTTTAAGTAATTATCGGTAGGCTTATTATATTTTTATTTTTCAATACTGAAAAGCAGAAGGAAGAGAAATAAACGGCCCAAATGATCCAACTACCCAGATGCTGCTGCTCATACACACACACATACACACACACACAAAATTCAAATCATATATAATGGTATAAAAAAAAGTATTCCTACACACCTGTTAGTTTTCATACCCTCTCCTCATAGGTAACAGTAGTTAAATTTTTTTGGTTTATCTTCTGAAACATTTAAAAAAATATACCAGCCTATAATTTTATTTTTTGTACCTACTCCATAATAAGTGTATCTGTCAGCTTTTGCTAGGTTATGCTGCTATAGCAACACTATGAAATTTCAGTGGCTTGCAACACTGCTTTTCTTCTTGGTTTTGTTACACCTTGTCGTCTCTGGACTGACTGCAGCATTGCTTCACATTTCTTATTTTGGAACCCTGACTCAAGTAGCATCCCCTGTCTGGGCTGTGCCATTATTGTGGATGAGGGAAAGAGCAAAAAAACAGATGCAGACATACAGTGGCTCTTAAAGTTTTCACTCAGTCATGGTGTATATCACATCAGCTCACATGTCCGTGGCCAAAGCAAGTCATATGGTCAGAGCTCACTGTCAGTGGGGTAGGGATGTATATAGTCCTTCCACAGGTGGCATTGCAAGTTGCATGATAACAGATAAGGCTGTATAATCCTCTTAAGGAAAGTGGAAGTTAAATAATTTGGAAGAATAATATAGTCTACATCAACAAGTTCAGTAAGTGCTTGTTAAATGGGTTATTTGGAGTCCTTGAAAGTTTTTTTTTTTTTTTTTAAGTGGGAAATTCAAACATAAACAAAAGTACAGAGAATGGTGTCATTAACCTCCATGGTCCCTTCATTACTTCAGCTGTTAACAATGTATGGACAATCTTGGTTTATCTGTTTTCTCTCCCCCCTTCTCACTGGATAATTTTGAAGCAGTTTTTGGATACTATAATTTCACTTACAAGTATTTCACTAAGTAACAAGTATTTCACTAAGTATTTTTAAGAGATAAAGTCTGAAAGTGTGACTTCTTATAGTAAATTATTACTGTCTGATAGTTTGAGGTAATAGTACTATAGACTGACAGGTATCAAGCAGCAGAGCACGTTAATAGAGTGTATCTAGAATTTGACAGCCTGACCTTCTTTTGATTTCATTTTGAGTATTTCTGGAGGAGACTTAAAACAGAATGTCATCTACTTTTCCAGCCTCTCCTTCTCTCCCTCTCTCTCTCTCTCTCTCTCTCTCTCTCTCTGTGTGTGTGTGTGTGTGTGTGTGTGTGTGTATGTGTGTGTGTGTAGCAGAAGCAGGTAATTAACCTCTGGAAAAAATAACATTGCAACAGATTTGATTTGCAGAGGTTTCATTTCTCACTGAGCCTCTGTTGGAATGATGCCAATTGAAAGGAATCCCAGCTCTTAATGGCTCCAAGTCTTCTGGGAGCTCTCGGTGATGTTATTTTCTTTGGAGAAGAACATCAGAATCATTTATAAAAATCCTGTGTTCACCCATGCCATTTGCTCTGCGGAGAAAGGATCTATCATATCTTTAAGATGATCTCTAAGATGATATAAAAGTAAAGAAATTCATCTATCTAATTTTAGTGTAGAAATCATTAATGCCACTTTCAGCTGCTCACGTTAGTTTGTCTTGAGGGCCTGAAAGCCTCCATTTTGATTCAAGATGTCGTAGATTTTATTAACATTCAGTATAACCAGTAAGTTTGTCATTTCCATGGTTGTAGGGAATATGAGGCATTCTGTTATGGATCTAGGATTACAGTTTCACAGGACATTCTTTTTCGGGGGGTTGTTAGGTAATAAACAGTGGGACACAAACAGATATACTCTCTTCAGTTTGTAGATTTTCAGGTGACAATGAGGTGGCAGAAGAGGATTTGTGCAGCTTAGGAATTAAATTATTGTATATAACATGATGGAAATATTTTGATATAGTACCACTACCAAATTAATTTTATTTTCTTAACTACTTTCATTGTGTACAGAGACACTTATATTACAGTAGTCTTTATAGATATCCAAATAGCTTTAGTTTTTTCTAGTTACATTATATTGCTAGTCTCATTTCAGAGTCCATGTAGGAACTACAGTAGAAAAGTAGCTATCATTGGCTTGTAAATAAAATTACTTAATTTTGAGTTTTTCTTGGGAAGGAAAAACCAGTTTTTCAGAATCAGTGGAGTTGATTCTGGCTTTGGTTACTTGGGACAGTATAGTCTATTTAAAATATAAATAAATAAAAATTTGCCCATGAAGAATAACTTTGACTTGCCATGATTCATATTGTTTTTCTGTTGTTGTATCACAATTGAGAACATTAGTTCTAGAGGTAATAGTTTGTCAGTACGAGTTGAGTAGCTCTAATCCAAAAATCCAAAATCAGAAATGCTTCAAAATCTGAAACTTTTTGGGTGCCATGTGCCACAAGTGGAAAATGCTGTATATAAGTACATAATACAAACTTTGTTTCATGCACGAAATTATTTACAGTAGTGTATAAAATTACCTTCAGGTGGGGGCCAGGCATGGTGGCTCAAGACTGTAATCCCAGCACTTTGGGGGGCCGAAGCGGGCGGATCACCTGAGGTCAGGAGTTCGAGACCAGCCTAAACAACCCGTCTCTACTGAAAATACAAAATTAGCTGGGCATGGTGGTGCATGCCTATAATCCCAGCTACTCAGGAGGCTGAGGCAGGAGAAACACTTGAACCAGGGAGGTGGAGGTTCAAGTGAGCCAAGATCATGCCACTGTACTCTAGCCTGGGAAACAAGAGTGAAATTCCATCTCAAAAAAAATAAAATAAAAATAAAAATAAATAAAAAACAAAAAAAACCCTTCAGGCAGTGCATATAGAGTGTACGTGAAACAATGAATTCTGTGTTTAGACTTGGGTCCTATTCCCAAGATACCTTACTATGTATATGCAAATGTCCCAAAATACAAAAAAATTCAAGATGAAACGCTTCTGGCCCCAAGCATTTTGGGTAAGGGATACCCAACCTGTACCTTTGTTAGGATAATATACTTGTACCTTGGTTGCATTTTAGTTGCAATTGTCAGTTGCACAATTTGGGGGAAAGTTTGAGGTCTGTATAGTAGTTACTGTATTTACCAAGAAGCCCTGCATGATTAGAATTCTTGAGACAGTTATAAAGGTGAATTGGGTGTGTTGCCTGGATGTGAACAGTAAAAAAGGAGAAGCTTCTCACCATGCAATTACAGCTTAAAAGGATACAAGGTACAATTCTGTTTCCAAATACAGAAAGTAAGTCAAATACTATATGGGTATGTAATAGTAATTATATTGATTTTGACTCCCTGGCCAACTTTTTTTTGAAGCTATCATTTTTGTAAGAGATAAAAAGTAGCTTTTAAAGGAAAAGATATCTTAGCCCTTAATTGTATATGTGTGTATGTGTGTGTGTGTATTTATTTATATATTTTAGCCCTTGTAAGAGAGGAGCAGTGGAAGGGAACTGAAGGATGATATAGAGAAAAGAGCCTGGGTTTTGGTGTGTTAGATTTGTTCTGTTACTAGCTGGGAGACCTTGGGCAAATTTACCTCTCATTAGCAGTTTAATTTTCTCATACGTAAAAATGGGAATAATACCTACTTTGCAGAACTGCCGTAAAGATTAAATGATGAGAGTGTGTGTAAGTACTTAGCACATAGAGAGGTCAGGAAGTTATAGTAGCTGTTATTATTTAAACCTCAGGAATTAGCTAGGTTTTCCTAGAACTTTTGTCTGTGCTTGTAAAATCATTTTGAATCCTTTTGTATTTTTAGCAGCTGCGGCTAAGATAGTTTTTTTCCCTTGCTGTGATAATAATTCCTTATCTTTTATATTTCAGACTATTTTTATAATTAAATGCGTTTGCGAGTGAGGAATAGATTTAAAAGAGTTGTTTCAATTCAGACTGTGGAACATCTCTTCACAAAATGGGTTAGATAGTTTGGATTGGCAGTATACTTTTAAATCTGCCTTCGATCACTCAGAATTTGTCGAGTTCTGTATTTAACATTAGTTCATTTATTTATTCAGTAAATACTGAATGCCTGTTCTGTGTAGATCATTGTCTTGGCTGTTATTTTGAGCTCTTGCTACCTGCTGAATTATATCTTAAAATGAAGAAATTTACCTGATAGAGTGATATTTATTCATCTGTGCTGAAGATTAAAGTGAGAAGTATGTGGCCGGGTGCAGTGTGGCTGACGCCTGTAATGCCAGCACTTTGGGAGGCCGAGGCGGGCGGATCACGAGGTCAGGAGATCAAGACCACAGTGAAACCGTGTCTCTACTAAAAATACAAAAAATTAGCTGGGCGTGGTGGCGTGTGCCTGTAGCCCCAGCTACTGGGGGGACTGAGGCAGGAGAATGGCGTCAACCCGGGAGGCAGAGCTTGCAGTGAGCTGAGATCGCGCCACTGCACTCCAGCCTGGGTGAAAAAGCGAGACTCTTGTCTCAAAAAAAAAAAAAAAAAGGTGAGAAGTATGTGTATTTGGGGGAAGTTGTGGAATGAAATAATAATGATTAAATTGATATTATTTCCAAATTAAAGAAACTGTGGTTACTTTCTATCACATACTTTTTATGTTTTCCTTTTTATTTTATTTTTCAGTTTAGTTATATTTCAGTGAACTATTTAGACCAAAATGGAAAAGGCATTGGTGTAAGTTGAAATCTAAGAAGTTTTAGATGTTTATTGCTTTTGAATAGAGGAAGTAACATTTTAAGGATTGGGCATTGTTTTACTCACTACTTGAAGTCCCAACTACTCGGGAGCCTGAGGCAGGAGAATGGCGCGAACCTGGGAGGCGGAGCTTGCAGTGAGCCCAGATCGTGCCATTGCAGCCTGGGCGACAGAGCAAGACTCTGTCTCAAAAAAAAAAAAGGTGAAATTAAGGTGAAATTTAGGCCTATCAAGATACTTGTGATGTAGGAAAGGAATATATATATTATTTTTAAATTTAATTTTTCTTATTTATTTATTTTTTTGAGACGGAGTCTTGATCTGTTGCCCAGGCTGGAGTGCAGTGGCATGATCTTGGCTCGCTTGAACCTCCGCCTCCCTGGTTCAAGAGATTCTCCTGCCTCAGCCTCCTGAGTAGCTGGGATTATAGGCACCCGCCACCATGCCTGGCTAATTTTTGTGTTTTTAGTAGAGACGGGATTTCACCATGTTGGCCAGGCTGGTCTCGAACTCCTGACCTCAGATGATCTGCCTGCCTCAGCCTCCCAAAATGCTGGGATTCCAGGCACGAGCCACTGTGCCCGGCCGGATATTATATTTATTGAGTACATATTAAGTACTGCACACTGTTTTCTGTACTTCCTGTGCATTGTCTTTTTTTAACCTTTCAACTAAGCTTAATACTGCCCCTGTTTTAAAACTGAGAAAAATGAGCCTCTGAGAGGTTCACTAATACCCAAGCTGACATAGTTTCTAAACAGAAGACTTGGGATTATTACTGCAATGCCCACTTTTTTGAAACTACTAGTCACAGTCCTGCTTATGGTTATTGGCTCATCTAGATCAATCAATTGGATGAAACCAAGAAAGTAGATTTTTGTCTTCAACAGTACCATTAAAGTGTTGCCTTTACATTGTAATTTAATAACATCTTATTCTTTGTACTCTTAATCACCTGCTTTACCTATTTTCTTTTCCAGATTTCTTACATGAGGAATGTTGTCTCATTTGCTCTAAAGAGTGAACCTAAACATTGTGTTTAGGCTTGTTATTAATTGCTTTAAATATATACACATCTGTAAACATTGTACTTTTTTGATGCCTCATCTGTGTTGCTTATGGATCATTTTCCATCATAATTATTTTAAAGTTCTTTTAAGAAGTTTAAGGCCTATGCCATATATGTTATATATTAATAGTAGATAATCAGACCTTTGGAAGCATAAATTATATACGTAAGTTGGGCTGAAGTTTTTTCCTACCAAGAATCTGTGTGTGTTTAAGTGGCAGTGGAGATAATATTGTATTTGCATTGTTATAGTGTTATCTTTATCATTTGGTTTATATTTTCTGCCATTTAAAGAAAAAAGGTTTTGTCTTTTATAGCTATAGAGGCATCTTCTGAGCCTTAAAACACTTTTTTTTTTCTTTTCCCCTTGTGGGTGGGGAAAGGGGTGTGTGGCAGTGACCCTATGCTTTGCCTCTGCCTGAGTTACAGGTGTGCTTTGTTTGTCTGGTTGGGGTTTGTGTCTCCCATCCTCAGGAGGGTGGAACCAGTTTCCCAGGGCCTGCGCCCTACCTATTGTCATCCTCCCCATAAGGGGATCTGTTGCGTGCACTTATGGGACCACATGGTGCTCCAGGCAGATAAGCCTCTTCCTGCCTACATCAGAAC
Source organism: Piliocolobus tephrosceles (assembly GCF_002776525.5). Classification (NCBI taxonomy): domain Eukaryota; kingdom Metazoa; phylum Chordata; class Mammalia; order Primates; family Cercopithecidae; genus Piliocolobus; species Piliocolobus tephrosceles. Next base: position 110,013,303 of record NC_045446.1, read on the forward strand.
CAACATAGTCCACACACCTGGGAAAGCATGCCAGGGTGAGTACCCCAGGTGCCCTATACTCCCAGCCCATCCCCCTTCTTCTTCCCACTCACCTGGAATCCTTGACCCAAGGCTCTACCTGTTGGTTCTAATATTCTGATGGACAGAATCTAAGAGTCCACCAAACTCCGAATCTGAGGACCTCCTCATCCCTTTAGAACCACCAGTTAATCTCATGATTTCAGGATTGAACCACTGGAGTCAATTTCAGAAGTTTTGGTTTATCTCAGAACCTTCAGCTCACACTCATAAGCTTGGGGACAGCCTCAGAACCTTCGGACACATCTCAGCACACAGGGGTCATCAGTCTTAGAACTTGAGGTCTGTCTCAGAACCTTCATGTGAAACTCAGAAGCTTGGGGAATTCCAGGACCTTGTGCCTGGCGTTATACCGTTGGGGTCAATCTCAGAACCCTGAGGATAGTCACAGAATCTTGAGGTGTATCTTGGAATGGTGCAGTCAGCCTGAACCATGGGATCAAATTCAGGGATGTAGGAACAATCTCAGAAACTTCTGGCCAGTCCTACTGGGATCAATCTGAAAACCTTCAAAACAGCAACAGACTCTTGCGGTCCGTCTCAAAACTTGAGATTGTGGGCTAAAAGGGACCCTCAAGACTATCCATCCAGTCCCTTCCTGGAATATGAGTCACCTCCACAGCCTCCCTGATCTCGCTGTCTAGTCTTTGCTATGAACCCTCCTCGATAGGGATACCTGGCCCCTGCCCACTGCCGGCCTCTCCTTTGGATGGCTCCAGCTACAAGATGATGTCTCCAAAATGTGAGAATCATTTTTCTTTCTTGAGAATGAAATCTGTCTCCTTTATGCCACATCAGCCCTCTGAGACCTCTGCAGAGATTTCAAGGCAAGACCCATATGCTCAGGGTCAGCTTTGTCCCAGACTTCCACACTGGGTTCCTCCCATGGCTTCCAGATCTCCACCTGCCCTCTGAACACCGTTATCCCTAACACAGTTACGTGTTTATGCATTTCAATTTTGAGCCTATAGGGTATCTTGTACTGCAAAGGAAAAGCTCATTGGGAATGTCTGGGGTGCAGGTGGATGCCCAGCCCTATGCTGGGTAATGCTGGGGGAATCACACCAGGATACAGAGCCCCAGAACCCCATGGGGTCCCAGAGGAGGAGCCCAGAGGAGGAAGCGGGACCCTACCTGGAGGGGCTGCCTCCGATCTCCCCAGAGACTAGGGGTGCAGTGAGAGGAGAAGATAGGAGATGCCTAGAGGCCCTGGCCCCACAGAGATGCCCATGAGAAGAGGGAACATCCCTGTTACACTATTCTCAAGAGCTGGGAGAGCCTTCTGAGAGAGAGCCTGTAATCCCAGTCAGCCCAATTACAGATAGGAAAGATGAGGCTCAAAGAGGGCTCAGTCCTACCCCAGAGTGGTTGGGTGAATCAGGATTAACAAGTCCTCTTTCCCGATCCCCTGACATCTTAACTGTCCCCACCATGATGTTATGTTGCTGCATTTCAGTCTTCTCACTGGCCATCTTCTTGCATTCCAGCTTGACACTAACTAGGAAGAAGAGAGACCATAGGGGTCCCACACACCCCATATGGGCCAAAGTGAAAAACATTGTTACTTTTTAATCTCATTTCTTCTTTGTAAATGACCTTTTTCTGAAATTCTGTGGCAGGAATCATTTTAGTTTAGTCACTTCTTATCTTATAAAATGGAGAGAAAAATTGCTTAAGAGATATTTAGGTGTGTTATTTTTTAACCGTTTTTGGTTATAAATTGTTTTCTTTCTTTGTCTTAGTAACCCCAGAAAATTTAGAAGAAAATCTAAAAGAGAGGTAGGCAGATTGTTGGTTTAAAAAAGAAGCCCACCAACTAAATCTTTTATTGAGTAAAGTATTGTTTCTAGGTAGAGAAAGATTAGAGGATTGTATTGAGAATTTTACTAGGTTTGGGATTTACAAAAAGGCTAACATGCATGTCTTATAGATGTAGAGACTTTATAGCCCTCAGGGAGATCTGCAGACATCCGCTATGCTGAGTTCTGGGAAGCTGCCTTTTCCCATGCTTGCAGCCTCCCTGTGGGGTAAAGGTCTGTTAGTTTTGCATAAATATTTACCATATCTCATTTTAGCTAGCATTGCTTCCTCACACTGTTAGCAGTAAGGAGACCTTTGCTTATCCAGCTTGAAAAATTTACTGTTATCGATATGACTAATCTGGAGAATGTTCTGTCATCTTTGAGCATTGATGAAGTTAAAAAGTCAGATTGGCAAAAATAATGAGGGGGGAAAGCAACCGTTCACAGTTGACAAACATTTGCCCATGCTTGTTTTCCCATATTTATTTTTTTAAATGAGAAGGTTATTACACAAGCAGCATTTCAGTCTTGTCACACCCAATAAATTATTGTAGCTTTTATATGTTTATTTGTATACTAGTAGTTTACATTTGCATTTACTATACTTTTACAACTGTTTCCTTATTTTGTAACCACGAACACCAACTTCTACATATAAAGCCTCATTCTAGGTACTTTATATACATTATATTTAATAGATATAATAACTATACAAGGCAAATGTTATTCCCATTTTACAGATGAGAAAAAAAAAAAACTTAGATTCAAAGATGTTGATTGACTAAATCAGTATTTCCCAGCTAGAAATTTTTTTGGAACCAGGTTTTAAATTCAAGTCTTTCAGCAGGGCACAGGACCTGTGGTTCTAGTAACCTAGGAGGCTGAGGTGGGAGTATTACTTGAGCCTAGGAGCTCCAGGCTGCAGTGAGCTATGATTTTGTCAGTCCACTTCAGCCTGGGCTACAGAGTGAGATTCTGTCTCTTTAAAAATAAAAAATAAAAAAATCCAGATCTTTTTGACTCTTGATTCATTATATTTGCTACTGTACCCAATTTTGTGTTACTCCAAATGAAAAGATTCAGCCAAAGAAGATTATTTAATCTCTTTTAATACAAATTACAGGAGTAATTTCTAAGTTGTGTTACAGGGAATATCCAGGAGACTTTAATAGGAGTATATTTTTTTGACTCATGAGCCCTACAACATTCAGGCATTCAAGGCCAAAGGTAGAATGTAAAATGATATTAAAAGGCAACCTTCTTGGTGGGATTGTAAACTAGTTCAACCATTATGGAAAACAGTATGGCGATTCCTCAAGGATCTAGAACTAGATGTACCATATGACCCAGCCATCCCACTACTGGGTATATACCCAAAGGATTATAAATTATGCTACTACAAAGACACATGCACACGTATGTTTATTGCGGCACTATTCACAATAGCAAAGACTTGGAATCAACCCAAATGTCCATCAGTGACAGACTGGATTAAGAAAATGTGGCACATATACACCATGGGATACTATGCAGCCATAAAAAAAGGATGAGTTTGCGTCCTTTGTAGGGACATGGATGCAGCTGGAAACCATCATTCTTAGCAAACTATCACAAGAAGAGAAAACCAAACACCGCATGTTCTCACTCATAGGTGGGAACTGAACAATCAACCCAAATGTCCATCAGTGACAGACTGGATTAAGAAAATGTGGCACATATACACCATGGAATACTATGCAGCCATAAAAAAGGATGAGTTTGCGTCCTTTGTAGGGACATGGATGCAGCTGGAAACCATCATTCTTAGCAAACTATCACAAGAAGAGAAAACCAAACACCGCATGTTCTCACTCATAGGTGGGAACTGAACAGTGAGCTCACTTGGACTCGGGAAGGGGAACATCACACACTGGGGCCTATCATGGGGAGGGGGGAGGGGGAGGGATTGCACTGGGGAGTTATACCTGATATAAATGATGAATTGATGGGTGCTGACGAGTTGATGGGTGCAGCACACCAACATGGCACATGTATACATATGTAACAAACCTTCACGTTATGCACATGTACCCTAGAACTTAAAGTATAATAATAATAATAATAATAATAATAATAATAATAATAATAAAAAGGCAACCTTCAGACTTTGAGTTTATTATTTTAAAAAAGATCCAGCTTATTATGGGAAAATGGCCTAATCCGTTTTATTAGTCAAAAACAATCCAATATTTGCAATTTCATGTGATTCAGGCTAGGAGCAATCTATCAGTATGACTGCATCTTAGATCTTGTCAATATTTGATAGGATTCTACTTTAAAATTTTTGTGTTCTGTGTCTCTTACCTTCTGCTTCTCCTTCACTCCATATCTTTAAAAAAAAATTTTTTTTTTTTGAGACTGAGTCTTGCTCTGTCTCCCAGGCTGGAGTGCTGTGGCATGATCTTGGCTCACTGCAGTCTCCACCTCCCGGGTTCAAGGGATTCTTTGGCTGAGCCACCCAGGTAGCTAGGATTACAGGTGTGCGCCACCACACCTGGTTAATTTTTGTTTTTTAAGTAGAGGCGGGGTTTCACCACGTTTGCCCAGCTAGTCTTGAACTCTTGGTCTCAAGTGATCTGCCTGCCTCAGCCTCCCAAAAGAGCTAGGATTACAGGCCTGAACCACTGCACCCGGCCTCCCCTTATCTTTTTGCATGTACGCTTTGTCTTTATTGTCATCGTTAGGCTTCTGATCTTTCCTTTGTTACCCCATCTAAGTCCTCTGCTCTCCCTCAACCTTTTACTTATTTCTGGTTGAGTCCTTTTGCCATTCCCTGCAATTTTCTGACCATGTAGTAGATACCCAGTAGGCTTCCTGGATTACTTGGTTTTTCTGTATTTTGCTAAAAAGTTACTCCAAAGATGATACCTTCTATTTTGACCTTTCCCACCCTTTATTTACCTATCTAGGAGGTAGTAACCCAACCATTAATCTCTCCCTTCAAAATACATTTATTGACTAAAAATTATGTGCTAGGCACTGTAATGTTTTCTACCCATTATTTTACTTAATTCTCACAATTACTCTGTGAGGTCATGGGTTTGGTATATAATCATTCACAGGTGAAGAAAGAGAAAGTTTAAGTAGCATGCCTGGTGGGTGGTAAAACGTGGATTTTAGTATGAATCTCTTTGACTTCCCAACCTGCATTGTTTTTTTTTTGTTGTTGTTGAGACAGTCACCCTCTGTTGCCCAGGCTGGAGTGCAGTGGCGTGATCTCAGCTCACTGCAACCTCAGCCTCCTGAGTAGCTGGGACTACAGGCATGTGCCACCATGCCTGGCTAATTTTTGTGTTTTTAGTAGAGACGGGGTTTCACCATGTTGGCCGTGGCTGGTCTTGAACTCCTGATCTCAAGTGATCCGTCTGCCTCGACCTCCCAGTGTGGGATTACAGGTGTGAGCCACCATGCCTGGCCCCAGCCTGCACTCTTAAATACTATCCTATACTGCCAGTTATGGTCAGAGTTGAATCAGGTACTGTTTCTGCCTTTTAGGAACTTCGAGTCTAATAGAGGAAGACAGAGAACTAAGTGTGCAGGGCACAGTGGAGACTCAAAGGAGAAAAGTCATTACTTTTTGGACAGATCACAGTTTCTTAGAGGAGGTGAATCTGTTTGCTGAATCCTGGAATGTGGGATATAGTTACTGGACAGGTAAGGGATAGAAGAACAATTCAGGTAAAAGAAACGATCAGGTTTTTTTGAGACAAAGTCTCATTCCATCACCCGGGCTGGATTGCAGTGGCATGATCTTGCCTCACTGCAACCTCCACCTCCTGGGTTCAAGGGATTCTTGTGCCTCAGCCTCCCAAAGTACTGGAATTACAAGCATGTGCCACCGCAGCTGGCTAATTTTTGTATTTTTAGTAGAGACGGGGTTTCGCTGTGTTGGCCAGGCTGGTCTTGAACTCCTGACCTCAAGTGATCCGCCCACCTCAGCCTCCCAAAGTGCTGGGATTACGGGTGTGAGCTACCATGCCCAATCAAAATAAGGAATATTAATAAGGACATAGAGGTGAAATAGCTCACATTTTCAGGAACTGCATATAGTTCAGTGTGGCTGGAGCATGGAGGTTGATGATGGACAAAGCAGTTGGTAAAGTTGGAGTGATAGGTGGTACCAGATTATAGAAGGTCTTTTAAGTTATTCTAATGAGTTTGGATTTTAACCTCTGGATTGTAGGGAGCCACTGAAGGCCTTCAGTCAGAGAGGTAGTCAGCATTATGTTATAAAAGATTCTTTCGGTGGTAGCGTGAAGAAAGGATTAGTCTTGAGCAACATTTTCAGGGGCAGAGAAACCAATAGTGAGACATTTTTCAGTAATCCATATGAAAAATGATATTAATAAATTCCTAAACTGAAGTTATAACAATATACTTAAAAGCAAAGAGACAAACAAAGTTATTAAGAAGATACTAAGAATACCAGTAGGGTGAAAGGTGTGTGGTCAAAGTGTGGGTCTTTCTGGGTTGTATCCTCTGGTGGGTGTTGGTAATACTTAGCAAGATGGGGAATGTAAAAGGGAGAAGGGAGGGTTTTGTTTTGTTCTGTTATTTTTGTTTGGTTGACTGATTAGATGGAAGATGGAAAGCAGAACAGACATAGTAAGGGATAGATTTAGTTTAAGTTACTGTATTCATTATCTGTTGTATGATAGATTATCCCAAAACAATAAACTTGCACAATCCACTATGGTAACCACCAGACAAATGTGGCTGTTTACATTTAAATTAGTTAAAATTAAATAAAATGGAAAATTCAGTTCCTCAGTCACAGTAGCCACATTTCAAACGTTCAGCAGCCACATGAAGCCAGTGGCTATGGTACTGCTGGTTGATCATAGAATGTTTTAAATTATTGCAAAAAGCTCTTTTGGACAGTGCTGCCAAACATTTATCAACTCATAGTTTACTAAGATCAGAAGTCGGTGAGCAACTTTGCTGGGTGGTTCTGCTTCAAGGTTTCTCATGAGGTTGCAGTCAAGGTGTCTGCGACTAGAAGCAAGGCCTTCAGGCATCTGAAGGCTCAACTGCAGCAGTGGGTCCACTTCCAAGGTGACTTACTCATGCTGGGCAAGTGAGTGCTGATTGTTGGTAGGAAGCCCTGGCTTCTCTGTTGGTCGGTGGACTTCTCTATGGGGATGTGTGAGGCAGCTGGCTTTGCCCTGAGTGAGTGATTTTAGCCAGAAAGGGAGGTAGAAGCCATAATAACTTTTGTGAGCTGACCACAAAAGTCACACTACATCATTTCTATAATCTATTGGTTACCCAGGTCAGCATTATTCACTGTGGGAAGAAACTATACAAGGGCATGAATACCAAGAGTCAATGGGGGCTATTTTGTTTCTTTGAGATAGGGTCTTGCTGTGTTGCCCAGGCTGAGGTGCAGTGGTGTGATCATGGCTCACTGCAGCCTCAATCTCCCAGCCTAAAGTGATCTCTCACCTCAGCCTCCCAAGTAGCTGAGACTACAGGCATGCCACTATGCTCAGCTAATTGTATTTTTTTTTTTGGTAGAGATAGGATTTTGCCATGTTGCCTAGTCTGGCCTCAAACTCCTCGGCTCAAGCGATCTGCCCACGTTGGCCTCCCAAAGTGCTGGGATTACAGGCATAAGCCAGTGTGCCCAGCCTATTGGTGGTCATTTTGGAGGCTTCACACCACAGATACTTATGGAATATCTGGGTACAAGTATCTAGTGGACAACTAAATGTATAGGAATGAGTTCTTAGCTAGTGCTATTATATTTGTGATGGTAGTTGAAGAAATTTGAATAGGTGAAGATCAACAAGGATGAGATTGCACCAGAAAGACAGTTAATATAGTATCTTGGGTCACATGTTTGGGGAGGACAGAAGTACTTTGAAAGGCTGGAGGAACAGCTACAGGGGAGTAGTAGTAGAACAGGCAGTGGGGAGTACATTATAAAGGAAACCTGAAGGGATGAAAGTTGAAAGTAGAATGTAATTAACATTGTTCAGTAGTTAAATAAGAGTAACACTTAACAGTCTTTCTTTCAAAAACTATTTCTTGAATACCTGTGCGGAGAACCAGAGAAGATTGGTAGATAAATAAGACCGAGGCTCTAATAACACATAATAGTATCTGAGGAGACAAGTTTGGGAGGGTTTCTTGGAGGAAGGTAATATTTTAAGGTAGAGACTCTTTAAAGGGTAAGGAGGTGAGTTGGGTATTTTAGGGGTGTGGTGGTAGAGATATGGATACTAAAATGGACATTTTAGACTATGTTAGATGTGGAACACTGCTAGGATATGAAGTTTTGTGATGAGGGAAAGTGGTGAGAAAAGAGGCTGGAAGGCCAATTAGAGTAGACTTGAATGCATGCCTGTTAAGGAACTTGCCTTTATCCTGCTGTTTCCCATACTTAAATTTGGACACTACTTTAGAGATTTGCCGTAGGCTTATAACCCCCTAAACTGTAAGTTACTAAACATTTTTCTTTAATATTAATCTTCATTATTTTATTTATATATTTATTTTGAGACAAAGTCCTTACTCTGTCACTCAGACTGGAGTGTACTGATGCGGTCATGGCTCGCTGCAGCCTTGACCTCCCAGGCTCCAGTGATCCTCCCACCTCAGCCTCCCAAGTATCTGGGACCATAAGTGCATACCACCACATTGGATAATTTTTGTATTTTTTTGTAGAGATGAGGTTTCACCATGTTGCCGCAGGCTGGTCTTGAATTCCTGTGCTCAAGTGATCCTCCTACCTCGCCCTCCCAAAGTGCTGGGAATTCAGGCATGAGCCACTATGCCTGGCCAGTAATATTACTTTTTGAACTTAGAAACCATTTCCAAAGGAAACTTCGTTTTGTTATAAATAGAAAACCAGTATTGTTTGCTACACATAAAAGGGAATAGTAGAAAAAATATAAATGATCATTAAATTAAAAAAAAATTAGAAGTGGAATGTTGCAATGCATCCTTTGATATAGAAAAATGCCCACTTGGAAATAAGTTCCTCAGTGAGAAGACTATTTTTGGTCAGTTAGCAATAAAAGGGCCTTTACTTGAATAGTGTTTGGTTTCTACCTAAGATGAGATTTTAAGGTCATTAAGACAATTCCATTTTTAAATTTTGATGTTAATAAGCACCAAGAATCACAACTCTCAAGTCTGCATACTTGGAAAGATCATAATACAGTTAATGGTCAACTTTGTCCAACTTTATTGTTAATTCAAGCACTAACAAAAAGCCCTTTTGTTCCAAGAAGCCATCTAAAGTAATTTATAGCAGGGGTCCCCAACCGCTGGGCCAGGGCTGCACAGCAGGAGGTGAGCTGCCAGGGTGAAAGAGCTTTACTGCCTGAGCTCCACCTCCTGTTGGGTTGCTGGGGGCGCATTAGATTCTCATAGGAGTGCGAAGCCTGTTGTGAACTGCACATGTAAGGGATCTAGGCTGCACACTCCTTAGGAGAATCTAATGCCCAATGATCTGAGGCGGAACAGTTTCATGCTGAAACTGTTCACTCAAACCCCCATCTGTGGAAAAATTGTCTTCCACTAAACCCGTCCCTGGTGCCAAAAAGGTTGGGGTCTGCTGATCTATAGAATCTGTTCTTCTGAATGTGTCATTTATTGGACGTCTGGAAATGGAGAAGGGATTTTTTTTTTTTTTTTTTGTCTACTCTTTGTTGCCATCCAGTTTGGGAAAATTCTCACAAAAATTTTCAAAACTTTCAAGCCTCTTTTACAATTTTCAAAATATTTCCAGTGAGTTTTTCAGATGAATCCTTAACTGGTCCTTTCAGAGAGGAAAAAAGTCTCCAGCTCACCTACATATCTCATAGTTCTGGTTTCACATTTATCTTGTTCACTTTGTTTTGTACATGGAATACTTAAATTTGTCAGGATAAATTTAGGTTGTTCACATAAGCAGATATATTTGTCAAGATATGCTTATTTGCAGAGCCTGTCTCAGTCATGCACATGATCTCACAAACTGAAGATTTCTTCCAGAAATATTTGAAATTTTTCCTGCAGCTCAAAGGGATGCATGAAGAGTTTTCCACTCTTTTTGCCAAACTCTGTATGTAGCTCCAATTTAGAAGTTACTTTTATAAGGTTTTTAATAAATGGTTTTGAACTGTAATGACTAACAAAAGGCATGTGAATGATAGTGCTAGAGATGCTGCTGCCAAAGTATCAAGAAAGAGTATCGTGCTTGATGTTAAAAAAGAAGCTTTGGAGTGTCTCAAGTTGGCTGAATACATTTAATGAGCTATTAGAGGAAACATGGTAAAGATGGATGGTCATTTAGGAATTCTGAAGTCCTGTAATATCAAGGAAGCTAAACATGATCAAATCTTGGAGGAAGTGATCAATATAGAAAGAAGGAGGAGGAGAAGCAATACTTTGGATACTAAGCAGTAGTTTCAATACTAAGTTGAAATTACTTAGCTAACCTCAATTTAATGGACTCACTCCATTTTCTCTGCAGAACATGACTTTTACCCAGTCAGTTAAATGCTTGTGTCTCATGGCTATTTGTACTGTGTCTGAATGCTTCTACTTCTTCCAGTTGAATTGTATAATCTCAACTGGTTATACTTGAATTGGAATTAGATGATTTAGTTAAATATTATGAAAACGGATGAAATCTGAGCACCAAAAAGAAAGTTATTTCTATAAAGAGTGAGCTGTGTTTGCCTTGGAAATAAGAGTAGAGACTTGTCACTGAAAAAAAATTCTGTCAAATTAGACCTATATACAAAACAATTATTATTTGAGAAGTATCGTCTAGATTATTATGAATGTCTTTCACTTCTTGCTCCACTCTAAGGAAACTGAAACAGGAAATAAATCATAGCTGATATATTTTAGGATAGTTTATACGAGAAATCTAATGGGACACTCCAATCAACAGACCCTTACTTAAAGAAAAGGCTTTGATCCTACATTGTAAAATTGGCAAATGAATGTACATTTATATAAATTGAAATAAAGTTTAAGGTATATATGAATGTTTTTTAATTATTTCTTGCTTTAACTATTCTTTTCCATTAAATGACCAACCACTGGTACCCATGGATTGGATAAGACAGTTTTTACTGCGTGAATAAAGGAGGTTTAAAAAAAGGATACATGAAATGCCTTCTTTTTGAGACTGCTACAATGACCAAGTTACAAGTGTGCTGATTAATTTATTATCCCTGTTTCCAGAAATGTCTTACTTGTATTTCATTTTTAATATTTTTAAATTGAATAGTTTACATATCCTCTACTAGTGTTGCCTTCTGTTTGTAGCAAGTAATACTGGTTTTCTATTTATAATAGTGAGATAAAGTTTCCTTTGGAAAGAAAAGTAATGTTACCTTTAAAGAAAAACATTAAGTGACTAATAATTCGGTGCTTATATGACTGTGGCAAATCATGAAGATAGTATTTTAAGTATGGGAAACAATTGCTAGCCAGCAAGATAATGTCAAGTTCCTTAATACGAACTCACTTCTTGGCCTTTGTCTGCCTTCTCCAGCTTCGTGTCTCACCACTTTCCCTTACTGTGGACTTCATGTTGATCAAGTAGAGGCTCCCCCTCCTCAAAGAGAGTCCCTAGGCCAGATTCAGAAGATGATTGGTAGAGAGGGGATTTGTTAGCTTCTGAAGACAGTGCTTTGGATGGAGGAATATCATGCAACTTAGGACAGTGCTTTGGATGGAGGAATATCATGGAACTTTCGTTTTCCAGCTTTATTGAGCTTTGCCTGTCATATTCACTTGTTTTCAGGGGCTTTTTGGAGATAGGGTCTTACTACATTGTCCAGACACAATCATCGTGCACTGCAGCCTTGAAGTCCTGGGCTTAAGTGATCCTCCCATTTCGGCCTCCCAACCAGCTGGAACTACAGGCTGGAGCCACTGTGCCTCTTATTTACTTTTTTGTTCCCAATACCTGGAAGAAGATTGGCAGTCTGTAAATATTTAAATAGATGTACGAATAAACAGTTCTAAATAAGGGTTATGTTGCTGTAGTGTAAGGCCAAATCTTGGGCACCAAACAACAACAAAAATTCAGAAAAATCCCTGAGCCCGTCCCATGCTGTACTGGGAGCTTCATCCTTCTTTTTAATTGCAATTTAAGTAACAGTTTACTGCTACAAGAGGGTTGTAGTAAAGCAGAATTTCTTATACTATGCAGGTGGGGATATAAATTGGTTTAAACTTACAGAAAATAATTTGACGATATAGTTCAAAAGCCTAAGAAATGTTTAAACTTTCTGAATTAGTAATGCCAATTTTGGTACATATCTCAAGACGTTAAAGATATACAGTTTTAGCTGTCAATTTTATACAAAGAGGTCACTCACCATTATTTTAGTAGGCGCAAAGAGGAACCAAAGTAAGTCTGGTGCCTCTGAAGAGGTGGACCTAGAAACTGGGATGACAAGGAACTCCCAGGGGACTGCTGTTAATAAATTATGTCATTCGATAAAATAGATGTAAGCATTAAAGACATTTTCAAGTAACCTTAGTGAGGAAATCGTTCATGATCTGTGAAAAGTATGAGATAAAACTTCAAATATAATGCCAGTTACATTTTTAAAAAACATTCATATGATGCTTTTAAAAAGGCTTCTAGGACATGTACCACTATTTTTTTTGGCCGGGTCCCACTTTGTCGCCTAGGCTTGAGTGCAGTGGGCACAATCACAGCTCACTGTAGCCTCAGCCTCTCAAGTAGCTGAGACTACAGCTACAGGCACACACCACCATGCTCAGCTAATTTTTAAATTTTGTGTAGAGATGAGCTCTCACTATGTTAGTCCAGTCTGGTCTTGAACTTCTGGGCTCAAGTGATTCTCCCACATTGGCCTCCCGAAATGGTGGTGGAATTACAGGCATGAGCCACTGAACCTGGCCTGTACTACTTTTTAACAGTGTTTCTGGGTTGTGAGATTATAGATGATTTTTGTTTTATTCTTCATACTCATCTATTATTTTCTAGGCGTTTAACTATGAATATATATTGCCTTTATCATGAGAGACACTTTTGCTTTTAAGTGAAAACTCTGTTTAGTTTTTATTTATTTATTTGATCTTTATTTTAATGAAAAGATAACCGTGCTGGTAAGCTGATAGATGATTGGAAGGAATAATTCTTGAGACTAGGAATGCAAATGAAAGACTGCTGGGAGATCTGAGAAGCTCCTGAACTAGGGCAGTGGTGATAGAATTGAAGAGGAATATGGTGATCAGTAAGACATAGGAATAAAGGAAAAAGAGGGATCTAGGATGACTCCCAAGTTTCTGGGTGTTTAAATGTAATACATTTGAGATGAAAGTTTGGCTCTTAAAAAATATTCTCATTTGGGGCATGTTTAAATTTAGTGAGGTCATTAACAACTTCAGGTTCCTCTTATACTTCAATTCTTTAAATTCTATATGTTGCCAAAGATCCTACTTCTAATTTGTTAAGGTTAACAAGATGATATGTCCATGAAGACGTGTTTCTGACATCTGTCACCCTATAGATTGCCAGTTGATAGACCTAGTTGTCTTGATAAGTATTAGCTGACTCCCCACCAGTTTATTTGCACCACTTCTGAAGCAATAAGCTTGGTTGAAAAAGGGCACCTTCCAAGTAGGGAAGGATACTTTTTAGGTCAAATTATAGAAATTTACATGTATCCCTGTTAGCACTTCCAACACCAACAAAAGAATAGACAGGAAAAATGACCTTGCCAGCTAATTCTCCATTATAAGACTTTGGAGAAAAGGTTCCATTAAAAACAGAAAAGAGTCTGGGCATGGTGGTTCATACCTGTAATCTTAACACTTTAGAAGGCCAAGGTGGGAAGATTGCCTGAGTTCAGGAGTTTGACACCAGCCTGGGCAACATAACAAGACCCTGTCTCTACAGTAAGTAAAAAATTACTAGATGTGGTGGCATATGCGTATGGGCCCAGCTACTTGGGAGGCTGAGGTGGGAGGATTGCTTGAGCCCATGAGTATCAGGCTGCAGTAAGCCATGATTGCGCTATTGCACTCCAGCTTGGTGACAGAGTGAGATCCTGTCTCAAAAAAATAAAACCAGAAAACAAGGAATCTTTCTTGAGGACCCAAATTTGATTTAAATTTAGATGTACTATCTGTTTTGGGAGAGTTACTTTATTATTATTTAGTAGAGACAGGGTCTCACTATGTTGCCCAGGCTGGTCTCCAACTTCTGGCCCCAAGCAGTCCTCCCACCTTGGCCTCCCAAAGTGCTGGGGTTACACGCGTGAGCCACCAACCCCGGCCTTAAGTTATTTTTTTGATCTTTTCATGACATGCTGTGGGCAATAAAATAATACAGTGGGTGATCTGTTGTTGCAATTCAAATATGGAGTTCATTTTTCTTCCACAAAAGTATTAGCTGATTTCTTTCTTTTTCTGACTGTGAGAAACAGGTAAATTAACATGACAATGGTCTGCCCCCATGTCTAGACTCAAATTTCTTAATTTGAATTTTGCCATCTTCTCCACTCCAAGATCACATGACAACATCCAACATCGGTGGATAGAAATTGAGGCCGGACGGGGTGGCTCACGCCTGTAATCCCAGCACTTTGGGAGGCCGAGGGAGGCGGATTATTTGAGGTCTGGAGTTCGAGACCAGCCTGGCCAACATGGTGAAACCCCATCTTTACGAAACATATAAAAAATTAGCTGGGTGTGGTGGCACGCCAGCTACTCGGGAGGCTGAGGCAGGAGAATTGCTTGAACCCAGGAGGCAGAGGTTGCAGTGAGCTGAGATTGTGTCACTGCACTCCAGCCTGGGTGACAGTGAGACTCCATCTAAAAAAAAAAAAGAAGAAATAATTAGAAAAACAATAATAAGTCACTCCCACACTGGCAAAGAAGAGTTGAGTAGTTTTAAGAATCTTAGTTGCTGTCCAACAGTCTTATTGCCTCTGATTCTTTTGGTGCTTGCTTACTCAAGTGGGGATCACACAGCATGGGAAGGAAATAGCAGATCTGTGATTCTGTTGTTTACATCTCAGAATTGTAGTATGTGAATAGTTTTGAAATTTTTCTTACAGTTTTGGGAGAAATTTGTTAATGGAAGTTTTAAGGATTATAGGGCAGCACAAAATAATTTCTGTTGTTTAGATGCTTTTAATAATAATAAAAAAATCTGTTAGGATACTTTTTCTTTTTTTTTTTTCTTTTTTATTGTTTTTTGAGATGGAGTCTCACTCTGTCACCCAGGCTGGAGTACAGCGGCGTGATCTTGGCTCACTGCCATCTCTGCCTCCTGGGTTTAAGCAATTCTCCTGCCTCAGCCTCCTGAGTAGCTGGGATTACAGGTGCATGCCACCATGCCCAGCTAATTTTTGTATTTTTAGTAGAGACGGGGTTTCACCATGTTGGCCAGGCTGGTCTCAAATTCCTGACCTCATGATCTGTCCACCTTGGCCTCCCAAAGTACTGGGATTACAGGCGTGAGCCACCACGCCCAGCCTAGAATACTTTTTGAGTGATTTATAAAATAGCTGAGTGCAATGGCTCATGCCTGTAATCCCAATACTTTGGGAGGCTGAGGCAAGAGGATTGCTTAAGGTCAGGTGTTTGAGACTAGCCCTGGCAACGTAGTGAGACCCTGTCTCTACAAAGTAATTTCACAATTAGCTGAGAGTAGTGGCACACACCTGTAGTTCCAGCTGTTTGGGAGGCTGAGTTGAGAGGATTGCTTGAGCCTGGGAGGTCAAGGCTGCAGTGAGCTTTGATTGTGCCACTGCACCCCAGCCTGGGTGACAGAGCAAGACCTCGTCTCAAAAATAAATAAATAAAAGATAAAATAAGACCGAAAGATTTCATTATGAGATAGAGAAGAAAACTTATATGGAATTTAAGATAATATTCTTATGTTTGAGTGGCCTCTTTTTTTGAGTCTCACTCTATTGCTTTGGCTGGGCCACAGCGGCATGGTCCTGGCCCACTGCAGCCTGAACCTCCTGGGCTCAAGCAATCCTCCTGCCTCATTGTCCATACTGTCTATCTATCTCCATGATAACATCATCTTATATCATGACTGCTGACTAAAATCCTTAGTAGCTGGCACATGCTACATGTACAGGCACATGCTACAATGTCTGGCTAATTTTTTAATTCGTTCGTAGAGACGGGTGTCTCCCTATGTTGCCGAGGCTGGTCTCAAACACCAGGCCTTGAGATCCTTGGCCCTTCAAAGTGCTGGGATTACAGGCGTGAGCCACCACGCCTGGCCTGAGTAGCCTTTTTATTAAAGGGAATTGGCATTTGTTTATTACCTGGTATGTTCTAGTATGTTCTAAGTATCAGGCTATGTACTTACCTCACTTAATCCTGACAGCATTCCTATAAAGCAGATACTTAAAAATTATTTGTGGGGAAATTAAGGTTCAGTGACTTTCAGTAAACTTGCTCGTGGTCACACAATCCATTGAGTGCTTGTGCCAGGTTTTGATCTCAGTCTGACCAATACCAAAAACTCATTTTTTCTATGTTTGTTTCCCTTTTAGAAAGATTTTCTTTTTTTAATTTTAGTTTTAATTTTTTAACTTGTAGATTCAGGGGTATGTGTGCAGGTTTGTTATATAGGTAAACTCTTGTCATGGGGTTTGTTGTACAGATTATTTTGTCATCCAGTTACTAAGCCTAGTACCCAAAAGTTACTTTTTCTGTCCCCTCCCTCCTTTCACCCTCCACCCTCAAATAGGCCCCGGTGTCTGTTGTTCCCTAGAAAGATTTCATAAGTAAATGTCATCTAGCCCTTAAACTATTTCTGTTTGCCAGCATTTATAATATAGGTGGTCATTCTTTAGCTGCTGAAACAGAATTGGTTTTGTCGTTAGTGTCTAGCTGTCTCCATGATAACAACATCATCTTTTATCATGACTGCTGACTAAAGTACTATATTCTCAAATCTTTTTTTTTTTTTTTTTCTGTGACAAGGTCTTACTCTGTCCCCTAGGCTGGAGTACAGTGGCGTGATCTCAGCTCACTGCAGCCTCTGCCTCCAGGGTTCAAACAATTCTCCCACCTCAGCCTCCCAAGTAGCTGGGACTACAGGCGCACGCCACCACGCCTGGCTAATTTTTATATTTTTAGTAGAGATGGGCTTTCACCATGTTGGCAAGCCTGGTCTTGAGCTCATGACCTCAAGTAATCTGCCTGCCTCGGCCTCTCAAAGTGCTGGGATTATAAGCGTGAGCCATCCCACTCGGCTAGATCTTTTGTTTGTAATTGAAAACTTACAATAAATTTCAGAGATAAAGGAGAGCTATTTCAGAACTGGTACTTATCAGTAAGTTTTAGAGAGTTAAAGTCAGTGAACTGGTGGTATAAGCCATTTAATCATTATGTTTATCATTTTATAGAGACTGATCGGAGTAATGAAATTTCAACAGAAGTAGTCTGGGGGTATACAAGAATTTTTAATCTTTAAGCTAATTAATTCTAAATTTAAAAAAAGGAAAAACCTGAGAAACTTGCTCTCTCGGTGTTACTACACAGAAGTCTCAATGTAGCTGCAACATCTGGTTTTTAAATTTTGTTTTTTTGGTCTTATACTTGGAATATTTGGCAATAAAGTAAAAAGAAAATAATATAATGTACATCCATGTACCTACTACTTAGCATTATCTTTTTGGGGGACGAGGTAAACAAATAAAAATTAGAGATGAAATCAAGGCTCTCCTGGGTATTTTCCCCCGATCCAGTTCTCTTCTGCCCCTTTCCAGAAGTAAATATCATAGTAAATTTGGTGTTTGTTGCTCCCATGCATGTTTTTATACTTTGGCTATATGTTATGTATCTTCAGACATTATGGAAATTTTTGCAGATTTTTAAATTGCCTAACATTTGAATTCATATTATATATTCAGCAATGTGTTTTATTAACAAAATTGCCTAACATTTGAATTCATATTATATATTCAGCAATGTGTTTTAGTAACAAAATTGCCTAACATTTGAATTCATATTATATATTCAGCAATGTGTTTTAGTAACAAAATATCAATGAAAATTACTAATTATAAGTGTTACTATTAATAATGAATGTTAATAAAATATGAATATGATATGAGGTAGGGATTGAGTTTTATTCTTCCATGTGGAGAATCAGTTGTCTTGCCCCATTCATTGTGCAGTCTGTCTTTTCCCTACTGATGGGCAGCACTATCCTTGTCATACATAATGTTTCCATTGTTTGTAGGTTTCTGAACTTTCTAATCTTTTCCTCTGGTTTGAGTGTTTCTGTACCAACACCAAACTGTCCAGATTACTTTAGCTTCATAAGCAAAGTAGGTCCCCTTACCTTGTTTTTCTTCTTCAAAATTTTCATTGCTATTCTTAGCTTTTTCTTTTCTCATATGAATTTTGGGATCAGCTTGTCAGGTTCCTTTAAAAGTTTTATTTTTTTTAACATTGTAATTGCCTTGACTATTTAGTTTAGTTTGGAGAAAAGAGACATATTTATGATATTGTTTTCCTATACACGAATGTGGTTTTTCCTTAGACATTCCAGATATTCCCTTATGGTCTTCAATAGTAATTTATAATTGTATCCAAAAGTCTTAAAACTTTTTAAGCTAAGCTTATTTCTAGGTACTGTATGATTTTCTCTGCTTTTAGAATGGTTGGTCAGTCTCTTTCCCTCTCCTCCTCCCTCACTTATTCTTTTCCTTCCTGTTTCTTCCTTCCCATCCCCCATTCCAATCTCCTTTCATTTTTTTTTCTCTCTCTTTCCCTCTGCCCTTCCCTCCCTCCCTTATCACCTTTTAATTTTATATTGTCTTGGCTGACAGTTCTATTTAAGGTAGTGTGTTATAGAGAAAAGTATATGGAACTTAGAGTCAAAATTGCTGGAAATGAGTCCCCGCTTCGTCCTTCAAGAATTATATGATAATTAAGTCAACTTTTCTGAGCCTAGTTCTCCTAATCTGTAAAAGGAGAATAGTATTTACTTTTATACTGTCTACCTCACAGAATCAAGTGAGATATGTGCGTGAGTTTTTTCCTAATTAAAAATTCAGTGCTAAAAAGAGTTCTTTCTAGGGGGAAAAAATGCCGATTTCCCCCAACTAAAAGTATAGACATTTATTAAAACTAAATCTTCAGGGCCAGGAGCGGTGGCTCACGCTTGTAATCCTAGCACTTTGGGAGGCCAAAGCGGGCAGATCACCTGAGGTCAGGAGTTTGAGACCAGCCTGACCAACATGGAGAAACCCCGTCTCTACTAAAAATACAAAATTAGTTGGGCGTGGTGGCGCATGCCTGTAATCCCTGCTACTCGGAAGGCTGAGGCAGGAAATTGCTTGAACCCGGGAGGCGGAGGTTGCCGTGAGCCGAGATAGCGCCACTGCACTCCAGCCTGGATAACGAGAGAACCTCCGTCTCAAAAAACAAAAAACTGTATCTTTAAAGAAGAATACCTTAAGACATAAACTTAATATTTTAACTCTTAAAGATTATAACGCTTATACCCCACTTCCTGAAAAAGGATGTGAAATGATTTATAGTAAAGGCACATGAACATACACTCACCTCAATTAAAGATGTTAAAAATAGAATATCAAGTTATTACAGTGAGATGAGTGCAAATATGATAATTATGAGGGCTAATACAGTCATTGTGATTAAGCCTTTCTGCTTTCACGATGCTGTGGGAATAAGGTAAATATGATTTGGTTCTATTGGTGCATGTGTTTCCTCCTTTGAGACAAACCTAATTTTACTCCCATTAATTTAAAAAAATACTGTTCACTAAGGTTTCAAGACAATATTGGGAACAATATCTGCTACGACAGTTTCATAAGTGAAAGAGCACTTTTTCAAATGGTTTTTTGAATGACCATTACGAAAAATCTAAGGGGAAAACCGAAAGCAGCACTCTCCAAAACCGATTCTTTGGAAAAACTAAGCCAAGATTATTTAGATAGCTTATGATCTAATTTGTAAGGCACCGAGTTGGTTTTAACCTAGAGCAGTGATGCTTTCAACATTTTTGCGTTAACAAATACGAACTTTTGAATACTAAAATTTTTGGTGATACGCTGAAGGCCACTAAAACTTCCAAGGGAACATTAGATAAAGTAATAGTAACTATAAGGTAACCACTAGTACAGTAAAAATGCCTTATAGTTACAAATGAATACAAAGCGACCTCTATTTTCCTTACCACTATTAGCACTGCAGTCTGAGTTTGATTAGAACTGTTTACTCTCTAATCTCCTCTGATCTTTTTTTTTTTAAATTCAGGAACCCAAATATATGTTCTAATATAGATCTACCATCTTTAACATTGGCTTGAAGTTATTTAATGCCTCTGGATTATAGTTATTTGTGCCTCACTACACACTGTCATATACTGGCCCAGTACAAAGTTCTTTCTGACAAGGCTTTCTACCAGTGTGTTATTAACTAGTTTGCTTTGTATAATTCAGTTCTGCTCTCAAATACATCTAGGCAGGTAACCAAAGGAGTCCTTGGTTAACTTTCTGCATTTGAAAGATGTAATTATGGAAGACTGAAGCTTATTTTTTATATGGTAAAGCAGGTGCTCAGTTTTTATGGGGCTTTTTTCCCTACAATTTTTCAACGTTTTGTAGAAAGCAGGCAGGATTTTTGATAAGATAGGCCTGAGTTCAGATCCAGGCTCTACCATTTGTTAGGTGAACAACCTTGGAAAAGTTATATAGCGTCTCTACCTTAGCTTTTGTCTCTTTATCCCCAATGTCTCTTATCATGTCTACTTCATAGGACTTCAGATGTGAAGTTTTTAAAAATTATCAAACTGTAACTTACTGATAATTTTCTGCTTAAGGACACTCTAACTGAGGAACCTACCCCTAGAATTAAAAATAAATGCACAAAATAAGCTATTAGTAATAAATGTTGAAAAGAGCTATTCAGTATTACCAGTATAATCTAAACTCAAACAAGATGTTTTTCCTAGAAGTAATCTTTTCTAAGCATAACAATGCTTTAAAATAACTATTATATAAAATTTCTGACATAGATAAAAATTAGAATAGCTTAATGAACCTTCACTGACCTGTTATCAGCTTTAGTAATAAAATACAGTTTAGATTAATCCTTTTCAACCATACAAGATATAAAGTGACAAGATCCCTCCCTTCTCCCAGTTGTTTAATATGATTTACCTGAGCTAGCCACCATTAACTTTCTTTACAAAAGTGAAAGCACCCCATAGGTGCTGTTTTGTAGCTTGCCATTTTCATTTAACAATATAGTTTTTAAAATATGTTTTATTTCCATGTGAGTACCTATGTTCTGTGGCTATACGACATTCTGTTCTCTACAATGTTCTATATAATATGCTGGCAGCAAAACACAAAGAGTAAAATGAGGGATGTTTGTTTTATCCACTGCTGTGTTCTCAACACCTATAACAGTGCCTGCACATAATAGATTCTCAATACATATTTGGTGAATGAATTAACATCTAGTTAGGAAATATATTTCTAATTTGGAAATGTATTTCTATTATTGGTATAATATTCTATTATATAATTGTATAATGATTTATTTAACTAGCAGAATAATGATGGGTGGTAGGACTTTGGGTTTTTTCATCTTTCTGTTTTTTCCCCCTTGTATGTTTTTTTCCCCCCCCCATATTCTCTTCAGGGAGCAACTATTACCTTGATAATGGTGGCAATTTAGAAACTTACTTTGAGAAAATAATTAAAATATGAAAAATGTTTGTTTTGTTTGTTTTTGTTTTTGAGAGGGAGTTTTGCTCTTGTTGCCTGGGCTAGTGCAATGGCGAGATCTCCGCTCACCGCAAACTCTGCCTCCTGGGTTCAAGTGATTCCCCTGCCTCAGCCTCCTGAATAGCTGGGATTACAGGCATGTGCCACCACGCCCGGCTAATTTTGTATTTTTGGTAGAGACGGGGTTTCTCCATGTTGGTCAGGTTGGTTCAAACTCCCAACAGCAGGTGATCGGCCCGCCTTGGCCTCCCAAAGTGCTCGGATTACAGGCGTGAGTCACCGCGCCCGGCCAAAAAATGTATTTTTATGGACACCCGTAACTAAATGTTTTTCCATCTAGTGGCTGGTTAACCAAGCACAATTCCTCCTGTTTCCTTTTCCTATGATCATTTCAGAGTATAACCATTGTTCAGTGTAGGAGAGATGCTATGACTTTTAGATATGCTTTTTTTCATAAAAAGGAATTGCCTAGTTAGAATTTTTTAAAGATATCTCACAATTCAGCAGTTTTGACATTGCTGGGGAAATTTTATCCAGGGATACAGAAGAAACGTTCATTCATTTTTATTTAAGCACCTGTAAAGAGTGGGGGGTACTTATAGCAATACAGTTGGGTTACTGTTTGTGGCTAAATGTGTGTGTGAACATTATGACATTTGATGAAAACAACTTCATTGAGCTACCGAGCTCTCCAGCTGATTTTTCTTCTTGGCCTTAAAGGTTTACAAGGCTAAGGATCAATCATCTCTGGAGTAGATGGCCTTATTTTAGCTAAATACGGATTTTAAATATGCGTTGTGATAAAAGTGATTTTCTTCTAATACAGCATAGTACAAGTTAACTTCCAGTATGCAAAATTGACCTCGTTATTTTTAGTTTAATGATCTCAGTTCTCATGTTCTTGCAAACACAGAAAAAAATTAAATATTTTTAAAAAACTTTTCTTTTTAAATTGTGAAAAGCGTATATGATGGTTACAGTGAAGATTATGCTTTTATGACTAACTCATTACATTGAGTCATACATATTAATGATTCAGATTACTAACATAGCTCTAATAAGTTAAATCCACCATACAATATGCAGGTATTCTGTACTTTGAAATTTCATAAATTTGTGGATATCAACTCTCAGTTTAGAAGGGTATACTAGTAATGTGCTTTTACCGATGAGATCTTCAGATTTATCAACAAAATGAAAGAGAATGGTATTTTCACTTTAGTTTCTCAGTGAAAATAAAGAATGGGCAGATGAATGCCCTAAGAGCTGAGAGAGAAGACTTAATTTAAACTCAAATAAACATGCCCAGAATGACTCTCTCTTTTTCTGCCCTTCCTCCTGCCACAGTTAGCCACTGTATGCCTCAGGTTTTAGGCAAAGTGAGTCTCCTTATCGTGGAAACTGTGAACATTCATTAACAACTGGTTTTACTTTGAAACTTAAACAGCAAACACCAAAGAGTGAATTGTTGGTATAATCCATGGGAGTCTTGAGATTGACGTCAGAACACCAGTACAGCTGTATAAGCATTGGGAAGTATTTTTAACATCCCTGTTAGATCATCTTTTTGACCTTTCCTTTTATGTTTTCTCTTTTTCCATTAAATAGTTAAAAAAAAAAGAGCTTTACAATATTTTCTACCAACACTGTAATGATATTCTTAAAAAAAGCACCCATACAATTATTTTTTGGATTCCTTTCACCTTTGCAACTTTCCTTTACCTGTAGTGTTCCCAGTTCTGATGGGGTAGACTTTTGTTTTGTTTTGTTTTTAAATAAAAAGTTTGTTTTTGAGAACAAGGCTAGATTTACAGAAAAAGAGAAGCTAGAAAAGAACATACACCCTATACGCATGCTCAGATTCCCCCTATTATTAACATATTACATTTGTATCGTACATTTGACACTGAACCAGTGTTAATATTAATATTAATTAAAGTCTGTAGTTTATTCAGATTTCCTTAGTTTTTACCCATTGTTCTTTTCCTGTCCTCAGAAACCACATTATATTTAGTTTGTCATGTTCCTTAGCCTCCTCTTGGCTGTGACAGTTTCTCAGATTTTTCTTGTTCTTGATGGTTTCGACAGTTCAGATGAGTACTGGTCAGGTTTCTTGTAGGATGCCCCTATGTTAGAATTTGCTTGATGTTTTTCTTAGGATTAGACTGGGGTGTGGGTTGTTGGAAGGAAGATCACAGAGGTAAAGTGACATCTTCATCAACTCATGCCAAGGGTACTTACTACCAGCATGATATGTGACTATTGATGATGACCTTGATCACCAAAATAATGTTTATCAGATTTCTCCAGTGTAAAGTGTTGGTTCTGGTAGGAATATCCTAGTTAGGTGAATTGCTCTGGTAATTGCTTGGGCTTTAGTTATTAAATAAATCATCATATTGATATACTACCCATTGAAATGTTACAAATAATGTGTTCAGAGTTGAGAATTAGATTTTTTTAAATGTTCAGATTGTATTTTCAAATTGTATTTTTGAAATAAAGGTTTTCTTTCCTGTCAAATTCTAAAGATTTTGTTTATCTAAGGGAAAAACTTAGGTTCCTGTTTTAAGTAGGAAGTTAGAGAGGCTGGTCAGTTTATCCACGATTTAAATTCTAGACACTGGGATTTATTTCCTTCTTTTTATCTTCTAAAAAATAGACTTTGGGATATAATTTTCATATAAAATTCATCATTATATTATAATTTTTATGGGCATAGATATTTATATTTATGGAGTACACAAGATATTTTGACACAGGGATACAATGCATGATAATCACACTGAGGTAAATGGGGTATCCATTACCTCAAGCATTTATTCTTTCTTTATGTTACAAACATTCCAATTATACTCTTCTAGTTATTTTTAAATTTACAGTAAATTATGGTTGACTGTAATCACCCTGTTCTATCAAATACTAGATCTTATTCTATCAAACTATATTTTTGTATCCTTTAACAATCCCAACTTCCCCAACCCCCTACTACCCTTCCCAGCCTCTGGTAAACATCCTTCTGTCTCCATGAGTTCAGATGTTTTAATCTTCAGCTCACACAAATGAATGAGAACATGTGAAATTTGTCTTTCTGTGTCTGGCTTATTTCACTTAACATAATGACCTTCAGTTCTATTTATGTTGTTGCAAGTGACAGGATCTCATTCTTACATATAGCTGAGTAATACTCCATTGTGTATATGTAGCACATTTTCTTTATTCATTCATCTGTTGATAGACGCTTAGGTTGTTTCCAAATCTTGACTACTGTGAATAGTGCTTCAATAAAGATAGGAGTGCAGGTCTCTTTGATATACTGACTTCCTTAAGTTCACTCATTTTAAGTGTGTACTTTGATGAGCTTTGACAAGTATGTATACTTTTTAACCACCACAACCAGCATAATTAAGATATATAACATTTCTATCACCCCCAAAAATTCTCTCTGCTTTCTGTCACAATCGTCTTGCCTTTTCTACTTCATATAAATGAAATAATGTACAGTATGTAATCTTTTTGTGTCTGTCTTCTCTGTCTTTTTTTTTTTTTTTTTTCTTTTAAGGCAGTCTCTGTTACCCAGGCTGGCTGGAGTACAGTGGCACAAACACAGCTCCCTGCGGGCTTAATATCCTGGGCTCAAGTGATCCTCCTACCTCAGACTTCCAAGTAGCTGGGACCACAGGTGCACACCACCACACCTAGCTAATTTTTTAGTATTTTGTAGAGATGGGGTCTTGCCGTGTTGCCCAGGCTGGCCTCAAACTCCTGGGCTCAAGTGATCCTCCTGCCTTGATCCCTGCGAAGTGCTGGTATTACAGGCATGAGCCACTATGCCCAGGCTTTCTTCTCTTTCTTTAGGCTTAATACTTTTCAGATGCATCCAATTTGTTTCATATAGTGGTAGTTTGTTCCTTTTTCTTACCATAATAGTATTACATTGTATGAATAAATCAATTTCTTTATCCATTGACCTGTTGGTGGAGGTTTGGATTGTTTCCAGTTTTCGGCTATTTTGAATAAATCTGAACATTTTCCTATAAGTTTTTGTGTAGAATATATTTTTCTTTCTCTTTGGTAAACATCTCAGAGTAGAATTGCTGAGTCATATGGTAAATATACGATTAACTTTTAAAAAATTCTTTTACTTATGTTTTTAGAAATGGGGTCTCACTATGTTGTCCAGGCTGGTCTTGAACTTGGGGATCCTCCCACCTCAGCCTCCAGAGTGCTGGGATTACAGGTGTGAGCCACCACACCTGGCCTTGATTAACTTTATAAGAAACTGCCAAATTGTTTTCCAAAGTGCCTCTGTCATTTTAATTCCCACTAGAAATGTGGAAGAGTTTCACTTGTTCTACATCCTCATCAACACTTGGTAGTATCAGTCTTTTTAATTTTAGTCATTGCAGTGGGTGTGAATGGCATCTCACTCTACTTTTTATTTGCATTTCTCTAATGATTAATGATACTGAGGACTTTTCATTTGCTTATTGGTCTTTTGTTCTCTTTTGTGAAGTGTCTGTTCAAATCTTTTAAGAAGTTGGCTTGTCTTTGTCTTATTATTGAGAGGTAAGATATGGGTTCTTTGTCAGTTACATTTAGAAAACGTTTTTCTTTCTGTTTGTGGCTTGTCCTTTTATTTCCTTAACAGTGCCTTTCAAAGAGCATAAATTATTAATTTTGATGAAGTTCAGTATATCAACTTTTTATTTTGTGTTCGTGCTTCTTGGTCCCTATCTTAAACATCTTGACTTAACCCAAGGTTGCAGAAGATGTTCTCCTAATTTTTTCTAGAAGTTGTATAGTTTAGCTGTTACGTTTAGGCCTGTGATTCATATCAAGTTAACATTTGTATGTGGCGTGAGGAAAGGATTAAAGTTTGTGCGTGTTTTGGCATGTTTTCCAGTACCATTTGCGGAAAAGACTGTCCTTTTCCCATTGAATTGCTTTGGCATCTGTGTTAAAAACTTAATAGACTGTCTATGTATAGTTGTATTTATGGTTTCTTTATTATGTTCTGTTGATCAATATGCCTATCCTTTTGTCTTTATTACCTTAGCTTTAAGTCTTTAAATAAGGTAATATAAGTCTTCCAATTTTGTTGTTTTCCTAAAAATTGTTTTGACTCTTCTAGATCTTTGCATTTCCATATGAATGTTAGAGTCAGCATGTCAATTTCTATTTAAAGAAAACAGACTGGGATTTTGTGATTGTGTTGAATCTCAATCAGAATGTGGAGAATTGACATCTTAAATTACGTCTCCCAATCCATTGGCATAATCTCTCTCTCCATTTAAGTAGTCTTCTTTAATTTCTCTATAAATGTTACATAGTTTTCAGCATACAGGGCTTGCACATGGTTTGTTAAGTTTATGTGTTTTGAGGTTATAAATAGCATTTAAAAATTGATTTTTAATTGTTTATTGGTAATATGTAGAAATACAATTGATTTTTGTATGTTGATCTTACTGTTACTAAACTTGCTTTTTGGTGCTTTTTATATAGATCTCTGGAGTTTTACATAACGTCATGTTATTAAAAAGTTTTACTTTAAAATGTGTACACCTTTTATATATTTATTTTCACTGTCTTACTCATTTGGCTAAAATGTTAAAAGAAGTGGTGAAAGCAGACATGTAGACATCTTTGCATTGTTCTCAATCTTATGGAAAGCATTCAGTATTTTACCATTAAGTGTGATTTTTTTTTTTTCTGTACTCTTTATCAGTTTGAGGAAGTTACCTTCTATTCCTAGCTTGTATGAAATGTTATAATTAACAGATACTGAATTTAGTCATATGCTGTTTCTGTATCTGTTTAGATGATCATATGGCTTTTCTTTTTTCTTTTTTTTTTTTTTAATTTGCCAGGAGGTATTTTCATCTGAGGCTTTTTTTTCTTAGACTGGTGATACAGTGAATTACATTGATTTTTGAGTGTTAAACCTACCTGGCATTCTTAGGATAAACCAAATCCCATTTCGTTTATCCTAATGGTCTCTTTATTATATATTATATATTATTCTTTTTATTTATTGATAGATTTGGTTTACTAATATTTTGATGATTGTTCTTGTTCCTTTGTTCCCAAGGGATATTTGTGTTCAGTTTTCTTGTAATGTCATTGCTTTGTTTTGATACTGAGACAATGTTGGCCTCAGAAAATTTTTTGGGAAGTGTCATGTGTTTTCACTTTCATTTGTCATGTGTAGAATTGTTATTTCTTCCTTCAAATGCTTGTGATAATTCACCAGTGAAGTGAGTTTTCTTTGTGGAAATGTTTTTCAACGAGCAATTAAATTCACTGCCCCCTGAGAGTACCCACTATTCTGACTTCTAGTACCATAGACTAATCCTTAAACTTTTTTTGGATTAATTTTTTATTTAGAGAAAAGTTGCACAAATATGGGAAATCTCACATAGAGTTCCCATACCCCACACCTAATTTTCCTTATTGCTGACGTCTTACGTTATGGTGGTATTATCTGTCAAAACTAAGAAACTGGACCTCAGTACATTACTGTTAAGTAAACTTCATACTTCATTTGGATTTTTCCTGCTTTTTCATTAATGACTTCTTTCTGTTCTAGGATCAAATTTTAGGATACCAATTGCTTATATTTTTTATGTTTCCCCAGTCTCTTGATTTGTGACAGTTTCTCAGTTTTTCCTTGTTTGTCACAACCTTCCCATCCCTGAGGACTTTGTAGAATGTCCCCCAGTCTGGGTTTGCTGCTGTTTCTCAGTATTAGACTGGGTTATGTGTTTTTGGAAAGAATCCCCTTTTCCTCTCATCAGGGGTACATGATGTCCACGTGGCATCACTGGTGATGTTACCATGACCACTTGGTTAAGATAGTGTTTGCTAGGTTTCTTCACTATTCTCTGTTAGTCCAACCTGCACTTTGGGAAGGGGGAGGTATCTACATACATGGTTTGAAATTATTCTGTAAGGAAGATTTGGATCTTTCCCCACATTTCTCTGTTTATTCAGTCATTTATATCAGTATGGACTCATGTATATTTATTCTATACTTTAAGTTCTAATGCTAGGTTTCTTTTCTTTTGCTTAAATTGTTCCAACTTTGACTATTGGGAAGGTTTTCCAGTTAGTGTTTATGTCTCTTTCATATGCCCCTATCCTTTTGTTTTTTGAACATCTCCTGATGTACTATAAGATGCTCCAGGCTCATCTTGTATTCTCTTTGCACCAGCTGTAGAATCAGCCATTTGAAGGAACTAGCATTCCTTTTATTTAGGAACCAAAATGTAGTTGCTAGTTGTGCTCATTGCTATTGGAGGATCGTTGCTTTTAGGCCCTCTCAGGGGACAGAGCTAGGTAATATCTGTGTGTATACTAACCCGTGTATACACATGCATCTCTTAATTGTTTCTATATGTATCAGTTTGCATATATGTTAAGTTAAACATGAGTTGATATTGATGTCTCTGATTATAATCCAGTACCACAAGGTTCACTCTAGTCCTCGTTTCTTGTTAATCTGTGACTTCCTTGTCCGATCATGAGAAACCTGGCTCCAGCCACCCCATTATCCATTCACTTATTTGTTCAATCCATGTACACATGAAAAGCAAATTTAGAATTGTTACCCCAAACCCCATGAGTACAGTATTTATGTACAATTTCTTTTGTCATTAGCCTTACAATTTCAAGTCAAAACACCGTGTTCCAAAGTTTGTTAGGTTAGCTCCTTTTTCACCACCTCTTCAGTGAAGTTATGTCATACATTTGTAATGCAGTTAGTTTCATTTGTTGCAATCCACATTTCATCTTGGGATCTTCTGACATTTTGGTTGATGTTAGTGGTTGTTGTTTGGTTAACATTTGTTGAAGTTCACTCTTTGTCCTGTGCTGTTCTGTGGGTTCAGACAAATGCAATGGGTCATGTATTCACTACCCTAATATACAGAGCATATCCTGCACCCTAAATGTCCCCTGGTGCATCCCCTTTGTAGTTAAACACTCTCCTCTCCTCTAGTCCCTAGCAACTACTAATCTATTTTCTGTCTTCTCTACTTTTGCATTTTCCAGAGTGTTGTATAAATGGAATGATACAGTCTTTGGATTTTTCCATGTAGTAAAATATATGAAAAATCCAAAGATTGTATCAGGCTTCTTTCATGTAGTAAAATGTATTTAGGATTCATCCATGTTGTGTAAATTAATAGTTCATTGGTTTTGAAAAATGTTGTAGTATTCCATTGTGTGGATGAATCATAATTTGTTTTTTCATTCCCCCTTTAAAGGCCATTGTTAGTTGCTTTCAGTTTTTAGCATTGGGGGTAAAGCTGCTGTAAATGGTCCATGGCCAGGTTTTTGTGTGGATATAAGTTTTCAAGTCCCTTGTGTAAATACCTAAGAGTGTGATTGTAGGTTGTATGGTAACTCTGTGTTTAACTTTTGACTGCTTTTGTTCTTTATAGAAATGGAGTCGTGCAGTATGTGCTCTTTTTTAATCTAGTGTCTTTCTTTTGAATTGTTTATGACATTTATCTGTATGAGTGGTCATAATTCATTTGCATTATTGACTAATATTCTAATGTATGAGTATATGGCAGTTTTAAAAATCCATTCTACTGCAGATGGACATTTAGGTAGTTCTAGTTTGGTATTATTACTAACAGTGCTATTTAGGAACCTTCACAGACATGTCTTTTTGTGAACATACATACACATTTCTGCCTAGTTGTGGAATTTGCTGGTTCAGCTTTAGCTGATTCTACCTAATAATTTTCTGGAGTGATTGTACCGATTTATATTCTGATCAGTGGATATAGTTTCTAGGTGCTTTATATCTTCATGAGTACTGTATATATTCATTCATTCTATTTCTCTCTCTCTCATTGTGGTTTTAATTTACATTTCCTTAAAGTTGAGCACCTTTTTATATGTGCATTGGTTATTTGGATATTCAGAAAAATTAAGAACATTGTAAATTTCCTCTGGGCTCTGAAAGCATTGGGATTTGGAATAAGGGGTGGCTTCCATTAGAAAAGGCAGTAAGGGGGCTGGGTGCAGTGGTTCACGCCTGTAATCAACCCCAGCACTTTGGGAGGCCGAGGCGGGTGGATCACGAGGTCAGAAGATTGAGACCATCCTGGCTAACACGGTGAAACCCCATTTCTACTAAAAATACAAAAACTTAGCTGGGCATGGTGGTGGGTGCCTGTGGTCCCAGCTACTCAGGAGGCCGAGGCAGAAGAATGGTGCAAACCCAGGAGGCGGAGCTTGTAGTGAGTGGAGATCAGACCACTGCACTCCATCCAGCCTGGGTGACAGAGCCAGACTCCGTCTCAGGAAAAAAAAAAAAAAAGAAAGAAAGAAAAGGCAGTAAGGGAAACAGTGTCTGCGGGAGAGCGAGGTGTTGGTTAAGGCAGCGTTTGGAGTGCATTCTATGAAGTTAAGAGTGTAGTAGTATTTGGTTTCTTGTAGAAAGAGTCCTGGAGCAGCGGTCCCTGACTTTTTTGGCACCAGGGACCAGTTTTGTTGTAGACAGTTTTTCAATGGGACTGGGAGGGTGGTCAGGGGAGGACAGGTAGTGGGATGGTTTCAGTGTGATTCAAGCGCATTACATTTATTGTCTATCTTATTTTGATTATTATTACATTGTAATATATAATGAAATAATTATATACTCACCATAATGTAGAATCAGTGGGAACCCTGAGCTTGTTTTCTTGCAACTTGATGGTCCCATCTGTGGGTGATGGGAAACAGTGACAGATCATCAAGCATTAGATTTTCATAAGGAACGTGCAACCTAGATCCTACTCATGTGCAGTTTGCTATAGGGTTCCTGCCCCTCTGAGAATCTAATGCCGCCACTGATCTGACAGGAAGTGGGGCTTAGGTGGTAATGTGAGTAATGGGGAGCAGCTGT
Organism: Piliocolobus tephrosceles; assembly: GCF_002776525.5. Classification (NCBI taxonomy): domain Eukaryota; kingdom Metazoa; phylum Chordata; class Mammalia; order Primates; family Cercopithecidae; genus Piliocolobus; species Piliocolobus tephrosceles. The sequence goes on from NC_045446.1 coordinate 110,044,850, forward strand.
AAATACAGCTGAAACTTCACTTGCTCACCACCAGCTGTGTTGCCTGGTTCCTAACAGATCATGGACCGGTATTGTCTGCAGCCCAGGAGTTGGAGACCCCTGTCCTAGAGTACACAGTGAAAAAGTTTGATAGAGAGGGAAACAGTGGAAGATTTTGTTGTAAGAGAGATGTCACATGATTAATGGATGACTAAAGTTTTGTTTGGTGATCTAGGATGATAGTGATGTTAAGACATGAAATTAGTTGGCTTCAAGTTCTAAGCTGTCCTGTGTGAGAAATTGCCTCATCAGCCAACACAGGTTTTGACATATGGGGAGCTTAGTGTTTCTTAGGATCCTTGGGCTGGTCAGAAAGTGCCAAGCATCAGAGAAACATGAGACCTCGATATAGATGGAGGAAGTCTAATGATAGCGGCAGGCAGTAGTCTAGTCTGACTTGTTCTTAGCAAATCTAGACTGTTATCTTGATCAGTAACTACTTCTTTAGTAACTACTTACAAGCTTCGATAAATTAGTTCTTTCATTCCACGTGAGAATCATTAGTCTATAGTTTAGAAGATATACAGAACGTTTTAAATACATATCTATACCTTTATGTAATATATATATTATACCTGTACCTATATATAATATATATTTTTTACTACCTTTGCCAAGGTATGTGTTCCCTGGAAGCTGATTCTTCATAGATCACTAACTGTAGTTGTGAGGTTCTGTGAGTTCCTTCAAAATTCACAGAACCTTGAGCTATAATTTATGTGGATAAAGTGATTACTGGGATTTAACTATCCTAAATTAGATATATTCAAATGTTTTAAGGAATATGTTTTATAAAACAACAATGTTTTTCATTCATTACTTATATATTGATCCCAGAAATTGGGTGCCTGCAAATTGTCAAGTTGGGTTCATGCTTCAGAAGAGGAAAGTAGAGGTTGAGTCTTCTTAGTATAGCAATGCATTTTTTAGAGCAGTGTTTGAGGCAAATTATTGTTTTAGCAAAATTACATGGCTTCCAGGGATTAGATTGCATGAGTCTGTCTCTTGTTCCTACCTCATTCTACTGTAAGTGGCCAGGCTGCTGTAGTTAACAGAATGCCAGACATAATGCCTAGGGCATAGTTTGAGACCTGGGAAGATTCACAGTAATCAAACACAAACAGACAGAGTAGCATGAAGAAATTTCAGTCCTCCCAGACTTGCTTACAGACTTAATTAGGCTTATTGGGGCAGAAAATATTTTTCCTCCCCCCATGTTTTAAATCTATTTCTCCTCTACTCCCACCTCCTGTCCCAGATTTTCTTTGAAGGGGGGTAATACTACCAACAAAAGGAGATTCTTTTTTTTTTTTTTTTTTTGGTAAATCCTAACTTATTTGGTTTATCTGGCTTTACGAAAAGGAGCAGTAACAACAACTGAATTTTAAGGTATTTGAGGGACTCCATTTTTTGGCAGTGTATTTGGGAAATTCCCAATTTAAAAATCATACTGTCTTCAAGAAGAAAATTAGGGGTTTTTGTGGCTTTATAATTGGATCTTTTTTGCAAGTATTTTTAATTTTATGGGAGCTATTTGGCCTGTTCTGCTAAAGAATTAGCCAAATCCTTGCTTTCTTTATATTATGTATATTTTCCTGAGTGTTATTCTAGGGAAATGTACATGGATGCTGTTCTCTGTCTTTCCATTAGCAGCGCAGTGTTGGGCTTCGGATGATGATGGTAGATGATTGGGGGTGGGAGAAGAGGTGGGGTTTCTTCTTACCATCCCTCTCGTGGTCAGTAAAATCATCTGACAAATGCCTTTCCAAGGATATCGAATGTATATGTAAAGAAAAAGCTTAGGATTGCTAAGGGAGTGGTATTTTGGTGAGGATTTCATTTTCTTCTACTCCATGGAAACGAGCCTTTTGAGCTTTTGCTTGTCTGCTGATTTGTCCGGTGATCCAGGTAATCTACAGCAGTCTTTGTTTTCTGGGTCGTGTATAAAATGGAGCAAAATGGTAGAAAAATAGCTTCAGTGAAAGGGATGTACCTGTAGCAGGAATAAAAAAGGAAAAGGATATTTTTACATTGTTCATTATTATTTCTTACAATAGCTTTTAGGATTTTTATCATGTTTTAAAAAACCTAATTTGACCTAAGGAAGAAAATTCCTAGTTTTGAAAACCCGTACCTTAATTGCTTAGCTTTAGAACAAAGGTTTTAACATCCAGCATTGCAAGGATATTTTTATTCAAAAGAATAGGATGCAGCATTCTTCTGTTACCTTTTTAGAACTGAATTGGCATAACCTGTCTTGAATCGTAGAGACTTTGACGTATTGTTCTGTGAATTGTGATTTAATTATCTCATGCTTCAGGATGGTTATTTCCCTTTGATACCCAAGAGACCATGGATGGGATATAGGGGGTGGGGATTAATATTACAGTGGGGGAAGGGAGTGTTTTTACAGAGTAATCTTCCTGTTTTTGCATTGGAAACTAAATTGAAATATATAATCATTTGGAAAACGTGGTGTCCATGGCACCAAACAATCTTATCAACTTGAATTATTTTATCCTTTGTTCAGTTTGTGGTATTTTTGCTCTTGTCAGCTAAAATGTTGATTATAAATTTGAAGAAGCTGCCGAGTTGCCGTGATGGCACTGGAATTGCATTCTGCTTTCTTTTTCTTTCCAATTATAGCTGCAAATACAGGAACCAAGGGATGAACGTGAAAAGAAGTAGTGTAAAATGCTGAAGATTTTTTTGGTTTTCTCTTGAAAGTATTTTTCATGGTGAGAATTATTGTCTTGTGGACAGAAAGAGCTAGGACCATAATTTATGACATTAAAAAGCATTTAAGTGCTACGGACTTCTCTATTTAGGAAAGACAGACTGAAAACATGTTGAAGACTGAGACTGAAAGCTATGGAGCTTTCAGTTAATTCGATTATTTACATCATGGTGATATGAGTTATCATACTGTTTGCCACATTTTGAAAGCTGTTTGACTCCTCAGAAGTATTAACAAATTAACAAATTCTTACTGAGCATTTACATTATGCTAGGTACTTTAGATCTATATTGGGTTTATAGTCTAGTAGAGGATATAAAAAACTCATGCATATGATGTACCATTTTTGGTGCAAGCATGTAAGTATTGCAATGTTATATATTTATGTACTGTCATGTAGGTATTTTACATAAGCTACTACATTTAATCCTCATAACAACCTAGTCATGAAATTATTGTCATTCTTGTTATCACATGCACATTAGTCCAAACAAGCAAACAAAAATGGTCATTCACTTTTATAGATGAGAAAATTTACATTTTGAGAGGTTAATTAATTTACCATAAGTAACAAAGCCATGAAGTGATGAAGCCTGGGTCAGTCAGACTCTAAAGCTCTTTCCACTGTTTGTATATGAATAGATTAAAGCATTTTTATCATGATTATTTGACATCACAAATAGTGATGCCAATGAGTGAAAAGGAGATAGGGATCCTAATCTTTATGCCAAGAACCGAGTGATTGAGCAAATCATTTAACATCATCTGTAAAGTGTGAGGGTTGGACTAGGCAATCTTGGTTCATGATTCTATTCAGTGTAAGATTTTCACATATGGTCTATGGAAACAATTCTCATTACATTAGAGTTTTTATTATATTTAGTTTCTGTGACTGATCGTTCGTAATCTGCTATACATGTTGGAGTGTGTGTGGTGGGGAGGGGAGGGTGATAGAGTGCATATTGTCTTCTATATTATGTACAATATACATTTATTTATTAAGATTATTATTGTCTGTCATCTTCTTCCCTTCCCCCAAATATGTCACAAGGACCTAGACTAGTACCTGGCTACATAGTATGCAGTTATAAATTAATTTTTTGAGTGAATGAATAAATAATAGACTTATATAGTACATTGGCAAAATATAGAAGTAACTTCATAATTCTTAACACCAAAAGATTCCCTGGGGGCCAAAATTACTAATCTTTCTATTACAGTGATCATTTAAGGAACTAAGTGTAAGAATCTTAAAAAGAAGAACACCTACAAAACAATCAAATGTAGTCAAGTAATCTTAAGTTTGCTGGAATTGCCCTTTACAAAATTATTGGTAGTATAGAACTTGGTAACCATAGGTTTACCCAGCATTCTATTTGAAAATACTTTACTAAAGCACTCCATGTAAGCAAAGAAAAAAAGCAGCAAAGTTTCTCTTTGGTTTATTTATGTGTTGTTGTATAGATAGTCTCAAATGCTGTAAATTTACAATGGGTAGAAAATATTCAGACCATTGAGTCTTTTGCTTAAAATATATTTCATAAAGTATAACATAACGTTTACTGGTAGTTTTGTTTCATTTAAACATTAGGCTTCTTGAGAGTTTTAACAGTTTTATTGAGATGTAATTGGTGTATAATAAACTGCCTATGGTTAGAGAATAATTTGATAGATCTTGATAAACACACAATTAGGAAACTATCACCAAAATTAAGAAAATAAACATACTCACCCCAAAGGTTTCCTTGTGCATTTTCATAATTTCTCCCCACCTTCACCCCTCCTCACCCATCCCCAGGTATACCCATTGACTTGTCTTTGGTCCTTATAGAGTAGTTTGAATTTTCTTGCTTTCTTTCTTGTCATTATAGATTAATTTGCAGGTCTTTTTGTAAGTGAACTCACGTAGTTTGTGCTCGATGTGGTCTCTTTTACTCTGCATAATTATTTTGAGATTTGTCTGCGTTCCTGTGTATCATTAATTCATTTCGTTTTATTGCTGAATGATATCCCATTGTGTGGATATACCACAGTTTATCCATTCAGCTGTTGAGGGGCATTTGGGTTGTTTCAAGTTTTAGACTATTAGGAATAAGTTTGCTTTGGACATTCATGTACAGGTTTTTGTGTGTACATAAGCTTTCATCTCTTAGGTAAACAACTAAGAGTGGAATGGCTGGATTATGTGGTAGGTATATATTTTAACTTTTTAAGAAATTGCCAAACTGTTTCTCCAGGTGGCTGTATTGTGTTACATTCCCATTAGCAACATTCCAGTTGCTGCACAACTTCACTAATAGTTGGTTTTGTCAGTCTTTTTAATTTTAGCCATTTTACTGTGTGTGATGGTATCATATTATAGTTTTTATTTGCATTTCATCTGATGACTAAAAATGTTAAACATATTTTCATGTGCCTATTTTATCATCCATATGTCTTCTTTTGTGGATTATCTGTTCAAATCTTGTTTATAGTTGGACTTTTAGTTATTGGGTTGTAAGAGTTCCTTATATGTTTGGGATGTAAGTGCTTTTATTTTATTTTATTTTGCAACGGAGTTTTGCTCTTGTTTCCCAGGCCGGAGTGCAATGGTGCAATCTCGGCTCACTGTAACCTCCGCCTCCTGAGTTCAAATGATTCTCCTGCCTCAGCCTCCTAAGTAGCTGGGATTATAGGTGCCCACCTCCATGCCTGGCCAATTTTGTATTTTATTTTATTTTTAGTAGAGATACAGTTTCACCATGTTAGCCAGGCTGGTTTTGAATTCCTGGCCTCAAGTAATCTGCCTGCCTTAGCCTCCCAAGGTGCTAGGATTACAGGCATGAGCCACTGTGCCCGGCCATAAGTCCTTTTAGATATATGATTTAGAAATCCTTTCTCCCAGCCTGTGGCTTGTATTTTCATTTTCTCAGCATCCTCTTTTTCTCTGTAATACTTTTATTGAGATAGAATTCACATTTCCTTGAGCAACAGTTTTAAACTTTGAATTCTAATTTATCATTTTTTCTTTTATAGATTGTGCTTTTGCTATATCTAAGAAATATTTGCCTAACCCAAGGTCACATCTCTTTGCTTCTGGTGTTATAGTTTTGGGTTTTACTTTTAGGTCTGTGATACATTTTCAGGTAATCTTTTCATTTTTAATTTTTGTGGGTACCTAGTAAGTATATTTATTTATGGATTACATAAGATATTTTGATACAGGTATGCAATGTGTATTAATCACATCAGGGTAGATGGGGTATTTGTCACCTCAAACATTTATCTTTTGTGTTACAAACAATCCAGTTATACTCTTTTAGTTATTTTTAATGTACAGTAAAATTTTTTTTTTACTATAATCACTCTCCACTACCCTTCCCAGCCTCTGATAATCATCCTTCTACTCTCTGTCTCCATGAGTTCAGTTGTTTTAATTTTTAGCTTCCACAAATGAATGAGAACATGTGAAGTCTGTCTTTCTGTCGCGGGCTTATTTCACTTACCATAATGACCTCCATTTCCATCCATCTTGTTGCAAATGACAGGAACTCATTCTTTCTTATGGCCAAATAGAACTCCGTTGTGTATATGTACCACATTTTCTGTATCCATTTGTTTGTTGATAGATACTGGCTATTGTGAATAGTGCTGCAATAAACATGGGAGTGCAGATAACCCTTCGATATCCAGGAGTGTCCTAAGTCTAAGATTTAATGTGTCATATTATTTTTTCTTTATTTTTTCTCCTCCTGCTGTTCTGGGTCTCTACAGTGTCCCCTACTCCTTTGTTTTATTTGCACACCTGGGTAGTGCCTTTCTAATCAAAGGATAGTTGGATCTGCATTTCACGTCTGTGATCTTTATGTTTAGGGAAATCCGTTTCCTGGTCAAAGCCTACCAGACTTCCTTGGTATCACTCCAGAATTTAACAGATTTGGCAAGTATGTTTTGGAGTTAATGGTTTGAGATCATAATCATTTCCTTCATGCTCCTTCTGCCTTCTATTTTTGCTTTTAGTATTGAGGAAGGTTAATGGAATAGAATTGCTTTTGTTCTCTCCCATCTTTACCTGGAATTGAACACATATTTATTGAAGGAATGAGTGGTTTGCAGGAATGTTGCCATTCAGGTGGAGACATGTTTCTCTTCAAATGTATAGCTGGCAAGTTGCCCATATGACACAGAGATATTAACTGAATTCTCCACTGAGCTCTGGGATTAGGAGATACAGATTGTGTAGGATTGGGAGTTCTTTCTATTGGCTTATCTTTTCCTAAAACTGTATAACGGGATATGAATACCTTTCTACCTAAGTATCTTGTCATTATACTAGATCTACTTTTCTGAGTCTCACTTGTGAAAGCTTTTGGTTAACTATTAATAAAAAACTGTACAAAGGGAAGATGATAATGGTTTTTGTTGTAAGGTGGTAGTCCAGAGGTTGAAAGCAAGGGTTCTAGTTAGACTGTGAGGTTTTGAATCTAAGCTGCCTCATCTACTGGTTATATAGCTTGTATAGGTTACTTAACCTCTCTGAACCTCACATTTCTCTTCAATAAAACAAGGCTAAACATTTTACTTACCTCATAGAATTATTGTTATAATTAAATGAATTAATGCATAAAAAGTACTTAAAGCAGATATTATAAGTATGCAAGTAAAGCTACTCAAGTTTTAGCTATTATTGTACTGATTTTAATTGTTAATTATTGTTCTTACAGATAATGGATGACGTGTTTGGAGCTATCACCTAGCATAATTTTTGACTACCAAATGTAGTTTGAGACTTTTGAGTGTCTTCAACTAACCATTCTTCCCAAATGAATATTTTTCAGGGAAGCTAACCCCAGGAAATGTGACACAGTTTACTGTATTGTTCCTTACCTCTATGATGTATGTTTATTCTAGCCAGTTTATCTCTTCCTTATCCACAAGTTCCACAGAATGATTTTTTTCTAATAAGAATTAAGAAACCTTTGTTCTGATGATGAGCTCATTTAAATTTGGGTTTAATTTGATAGAAAATTAAACTAGGTTTCCTTAATGGGGAATCTGGCCAATCACCATCCTCCACCCTCCCAGGGTAGAATTTTTTCCAGGAATTAAATAGCTCTATCTAGCAGGGTCTTCCTGCCCTTGGCAGTGGAGCAGTACAAAGGCCACATTGAGCATAGCTGCTGGGGAAACCCTTTTTCCTTCTCTAGCCTATAAATGCTGTTCTGTCTCTGTGAAAAATCCTGACATCAGCTCTTGGAAAAATCCAAATACTTGTGTTAGAACAAGGCTGAAACACTTGCCTGGGCAGAGACTAATGGCTGAACTATAGTTCTAAGTTTACCAGATTGCGTTTCAGTCTTGTTATGCTTTAAAAAACAAAATAAAAACTATGAGTTTCAGACAATACTCTAGAGAAATTAGGGTAGAAAGCACAACTTAATCGCGCCTCCCATTCTTTACTAGTTTCTTCTTATTTTTCTCTTTTTTCTAAAAATCTACCTTCAAGATAATGTGAAATTCTTGCTTGAGGAGTGAGGGAGAGAAATAATATATCAACATTATAACCTTTATGCAGTGTTTTCCACATATTAGATGCTGCCTAAGTATTTGATGTTTGAGACAAAATAAACTGTAAACAAAACAGACTGTACTTAACTTCCTTAGTGTTCAAATTAGATCATGATGTAAAACTCTCCAGTGGTTTTCCATTATATTATGAATAAACTCTAAGTCTGTTTCTGTGGTTCACAATCTTACATTAGCTGGCCCCTGTCTGCTTCTGTGGATCTCATTTCAGCACTACTCTACTACTCTCTTGGTCATTTTCTATGCTTAAGCCACAGTGGACTTTGTGTAACTCAAATACATTTATCTGCTTATCCTTTGTGACTCTTGTACTAGCTGTTTACTTTACCTATAATTCTGTGGCCCAGATCTTCCTATGGTTGGCTCCTTCATTTAAGTCTCAGCTCAAATGCCTCTAAGGTCTTTTTTGAATAAACTTAAATTAATGTGTTTAGTCAAATAATATCTTTTTTTAATTGCACTTACCATAATTTGAAGTTCTTTGGTACAATTTTTTTTTTGTGTTTATCTTCCTCCTGTGGAATGTAAGCTGCTTGAGAGCAAGGCCCTTATCTGTTCACTAACGTAACCTCCAGTATCTTGAACCTCCTGGCATAGGTTGGTGTTTATGTAACTTTGTATGCACTTGGCTGCCTGTAATGGAAAACACAAGTCAAACTGACTTAAGCAGTAACGCATTTACTGGCTCACATAAAAAAGAAATCTAGAGGTAGGCTTCAGAGATTTTTGATTTAGGGACGTAACTATGTCAAGGGCCCAGATGCTTTCCATCTTTACAGTCTTGCCATCAAAATCAGCCTCATCCTAAACTAGTCTTAAATTAAAGATGAATGCGAAGTAGCTGTTAAGGCCGCTTGCTTCTTCACTGAGGTTCAGTGGGAGGGAGAGAAAGAAGTTTCACATCGTTCTGTCAAGAATAAGGAAATACTTTCATAGATGCCACCAGTGAACTTTGTTTCTACTTTCATTGGCTTTTTTGGAACCAATTGCTCACCCAAGAATGGAATTACTGTTAGGCCAAAAAGGCCCATCACTGTTGCTACAGATGGGGTTGGCTTGACCTGAGTCATCTGGACTCAGAGGGATAGTAGATAACTGAATAAAATTGGAGTTCTCTTAGAAGGAAGGCTGTGGTTTCTGGGGTAACTTATGTCCTCTATAGTTCTCAATAAAAATGTATGTAATGAGTGCATTCATGTAGTAAAAATGTATTGAATTGTCAGGCATATGCTCAGCACCATAATACTTAATTAGAATACAAAATCAAATAGAATGTGGTCCTTGCCTTCAAATAATTTAAAATCTAGTGAGAGAGTCAGACAAGTTAATTTAATATTAATATTGCTTTCAAAATCAGTTGATTAATTAAAATAATTTAATTTAAAAGATGAAAAAGAGTAAAGGGGAAGTAACAGATGAGATAAAAAGCAAATAGCAAAATGATTGACTTAAATACATCAGTAATCACACTAAAGGTAAATGGTCCAAACACCCCAATTAAAATGTATAGACTATCAGATTAGACGAAACAGCAAAGCCCAGCTGTATGCTATAGGAAACACACCTTAAAATTAAAAATACACAGTGTTTAAAAGTAAAAGGTTGGAAAAAGATGTGCCCTACTAATCTACATTGAAAGAAAACTAGACCACATTAATATCAGATAAAGTAGATTTAAGATTATAGAATATCAATAGGGATAAAAAAGGTAATTTCATACTGATAAAGGGTCACTTTAAAAAGAAGACATATCTAGGCATGTATACACCTAATAACAAAACTTCAAAATTCATGTAACACAAACTAACATAACTGAAAGGACAAATAGACAAATCTACAAACATTGTCAGTTATTTTAGTATCCATTTTTCAGTAGTTAAAGTAGATAAAATAAGCAAGGATATAGAATACTTAAACGATACTGTTGACCAATTCGATTTAATTACATTTTTGGAACATTCCAGCCAACAACCAAATACTTCTTTTTTTTTTTCATGTTTGCAAACAAACATGGGACATTTACCACGACAGACAAAATTCTGGGCTGTAAAGTAAATTTCAATAAATTAAAAGGATTCAAGTCATACAAAGTATGTTTCCTAGTCACCATGGAATTAAATTAGAAATCAATAAAAGATCTTCGGAAAGTCTCCAAACATTGGAAAATAAATAACACAATTCTTAGTCAAAGTAGAAATAAAAAAGGAAATGGCAAAGTATTTTATATTGGATGCAAATGAAAACACAACATATCAGAATCTGTTAGTTGCCATTAAAGCATTACATAAAAATTTATAGCATTAAACACCTATTAGAAAAGAGAGAAGGTCTAAAAGCAATGACATCAACTTCTTTTTCTTTCTTTTTTTTTTTTTTGAGACACGGTCTTACTCTATTGCCCAGGCTCAAGTACAGTGGTTTGATCACTACAGCCTCAACCTCCCGGGCACAAGCCATCCCCACCTTATCCTCCCGCGTAGCTGGGACTACAGATGTGCCCTGCTAATTTTTTTTAATAGAGATGGGGTCTCATTATGTTGCCCAGACTGGTCTCAAACTCCTGGGCTCAAGCAATCTTCCTGCCTCGGCCTCCCAAAGTACTGGGATTTCAGGTATGAGCCACCACACCTGACCAACTTCATTTTAAGAAACTAGAAAAAGAAGAGCAAATTAAAACCAAAGCAAGCAGAAGAAAAAAAAAATAGAGATGAGAGCAGGAATCAATGAAGTAGAAAACAGTAAACAGTTAAACAGTAGCGAACATTAACCCTGAATCTAGTTCTTTTGAGAAAATTAATAAAATTATTAAACCTCTAGCCAGCTGATCGGGATGAAAGGAGAGAAGACAAACATTACGAATATCATAAATGAAAGAAGTGACATCATTACAGATTCTTCAGATATTAAAAAAGATAAGGGAGACTGGGTGTGGTGGCTCACACCTGTAATCCCAGCGCTTTGGGAAGCCAAGGTGGGCAGATCACTTGAGGCAAGGAGTTCAAGACCAGCCTGGCCAACATGGTGAAACGCCATCTTTAGTAAAAACACAAACATTAGCTGGCATGGTGGCACGAGCCTGTAATCCCAGCTACTTGGGAGGCTGAGGCATGAGAATCACTTGAATCCAGGAGGTGGAGGTTGCAATGAGCTGAGATGGCGCCACGATACTCCAGCCTGGCCGATAGAGCAAGACTCTGTTTCCAAAAAAAAAAAAAAAAAACAACGATAAGGGAGCATTATGAATAGCTTTATGGCAATAAATTTAACAATTTAGATGGAATATGGTTGGTAATTTTATAAATTCCAACAATAATATATATAATATGTAAGTATATATTACATATACATAAAACAGGAAAATATGTAAAATACATATGCACTCTGTGTGTATGTGTGTGTGTAATGACTGGGTAGGTTTTATGCCAGGGTACAAGATTGGTTCACCTTACAAAAATCAGGCAGTGTAAGTAAATGGATGGTAAATGGTGGTAACTAGGTTTCTCAATATCTGAAGGGAGCTAAGCAAGGGAGAAGACTGAAATGAACCCGATGGAATTAGATTAGAATTAGAAGTATCAGTATGAACTCATGCTGAGCTTAATATAGATACAGATATATGGATAGCTACAGAAACAATTAAAGATATGTTGTATTAGCCTCTTCTCACACTACTAATAAAGACATATCTGAGACTGGGTAATTTATAAAGGAAAGAGGTTTAATTGACTCACAGTTCCACATGGCTTGGACAGCGTCACAATCATGGCAGAAGGCAAATGAGGAGCAAAGTCATGTCTTACATGGCAGCAGGCAAGGAAAGCTCGTGCAGGGGAACTCCCCTTTATAAAACCATCAGATCTCATGAGACATATTCAATATCTCAAGAACAGCACGGGAAAAGACCTCCCCTTCATGATTCAGTTACCCCCCACCAGGTCCCTCCCACAATGTGGGAATTATGGGAGCTACAATTCAAGATGAGATTTGGGTGGGGACACAGCCAAACCATATCATATGTACGTATGCCCCAGTTAGTATAACACATACATTTCCCTGTTCTCTCTGCTGAGAGGGCCTAGAAGTGGTGACATCTCAGCAGCAGTGAGTGCACCCAGCTCCTGAATCTTGGTTACTAAATATCACTCTCCAATAGAATAGCTCCTTGGAGAAATGGTTGACTCTAAGGCTGCAATAGGGAAAATGCACGTTGAACCTAGAGTGCCTTGTGGTGCCACAAACAAGAAAGTGCTCAAACAGAAGGGTGAGAGCATGTCACTGGCATAAACTGGAAGAACTTGAGCAAGAGAATAAATAACATAGTATTGGATTAGAACTCAAAGTCTAAAATAAACATACATGAGCCCATACTGATATAAATGATTATATAAATACATGGATGAGAAAACACAAATCTTCCTTACAGAAAAATTGCAAATAGTATATGTGGATTCCTATTCCTCCAGGAGATGGAGCTTAATCCTCTCAGATGCTAGTGTGGATTGGGCTTCGTGACTTCTTCAAAGAAAAAAATATGGCAAGGGAAAAATAGTAACTTTACAGGGAGACATCGAGCAAACACTCCCTTAACCAAATGACCGCGGTTAACATTACTAGTGATAAGTCATATTGGTGTCATATATCCTCTGATGGTGATGAAAAGGGTGCTTCACCCCTGTGGTATTCCAAAAATAGACCCACATTTATATGGAGAACTGATTTTCAAAAGTGCAAAAGGCAATTCAGTTTCAACAAACGGTGCTGGAACAATTGGATTTCAATTGGATATCACACTCTATATAAAAATTACTACAAAATATATTGTAGACCTAAAAGTAAAATAGGAAGTCATTCAACTATTAGAAGAAAATGTAGGGGTAAATCTTTGTGATTTGGGGTTAGGCAAAGATTTCTTAGGTATGATACCATAAGCATGGGCAGTGACCTAGTTTCCAAATAAAGTCACACAGGTATGGAAGTTAAGACTTCAGCATATCTTTGGAGAGAACACAATTCAACCCACAACTATAATGGTTTCCAATTAGGACTGCTTTCATGTTTAATACAGAGAAGCTGAGAATTTCTATATGCACTTAGTGCTTTTCACATAGTACATAAGAAATGCATCTTCCACGTTTATGTTTACTCTTCAAATGTGTTGATGTTGTCATTAATAAAACACAAATTCTCCTGAAAATATTATAAATTGTAGCTTTGGGCATTTATTCAACTTGTGGATAGTACAATAACTGCTATTTTGTATGTCCCTGGGTTTTGTTTGTTTGTTTGTTTTCTACTTTCAACAGAAATAGGGAGTCTCTCACCGATTTTGTGCCTCACTTTGTCACTTGGGCATTAAAATAATTTTACCCTGGCCCTTTGTCTTACAAGGCCTGTTGCCAAAACAGCTTCTTCAGCTTCTGCTGCTGTTTCCATAAAGATTTGACATGAGTTCTTGCAGGTGATCTAGGGGATGAGTGTGTCCTCTCTTTTCTGTTTACCTAGTACCCACAGAAACTCCTTTCATCTCTAGTCCAAACTCCCATCTGGATTCCTTACTATAAATGAATTCATCCCAAGGAAGAAATCAAGGGGGAGTGTAGAACTTGGGTTACAAGGATATTTGTTATAACATTCTTTATTAATGCTGAAAAATTAGACCCAGCCTAAATATTTACAAAAGGGAACTTGTTAATTAAATAGCCATATCACAGGATACTTTGGAGCTATCAAGAATTATTTAGAACTATATGTTTTAAATATTTATCTGATTTGGAAGTTCAATATATAAAATAAATACAACACAAAGCAGCTCTGATGTGTGGGGAGTCTAGAGCCCCATCTACACACTCCCGCTGTGGGAGGGACCTCTTCTAAACCGCTAGAATTTTATGGAGCACGGTTTAAAACCAGCACTGTAGTGAAATATTTAGTATTGTAAACATATGTTGATGTTTTATTAAGTTAAAGTTATCAATATGTCCAGTATGCTTTAATTTTTATGAAAAGAAATTTTAAACATTGTATACAGAAATCTATCTCTATATTGGGAAAAGATGGGAATATGTGCATAAAAATGCTGGGTGTTGGGATTATGGGTGATTTTCGTTTCCTATTTTGTCTTTAGTTTTTAAAAGTTTATACATGTACTTCTTTGGACATAAAGAAAGTGAGACATTTCTTCATATTGAAGAGGCAGAGAGAACCATTGCTTTATAGGAAACTACAGTTTGGAAAGACGGCAGTCTCATTACTCAATCCCTTGAGAGGAATTATCTTGAAAATGTAATAAAAATATTAGTAACAGATTTACTAGTGTCAGTGGTCTTGTGTGTTAAGTATATTAGGATAAGCCACATTTGTAACAGCTAAGGGAGAAAACATAACTTAATGTCAGTGTTACACAGTGAACTTTGTAGAGCAGTGATTCTCAATTCTGAGATGTTATAAGAGGAATGTCAGAATTCCTAAAACACTCATCCTCCAGCCTTTCAAATTCGGTGCTGTGGTGAGCCATCGTTACTGATAAGATTATATCCCACTTGTGATTTCTTTGTTTTGGGTCAAGAAAAGCTTTTGTAAAAGCAAGTGTAAAATGGCATGCATATCATTCATTTCCTCATCTTTTCGTCATAAAACCAGAGGTCCTTTTATCTATGGTGGTTTGAAAGTCTAGGGTATTCAGATTTGATAGCAGAAAGTGTGGTTTTTTGGTGATGAAATGAGTAGATTGCTAATTCTGATTGAGGAATTGTTAATGTTTGACACCAGAACCAGAGCACTTGTGAAAAGAAATCTTTTTGGTACAAAACCAAAAATTGAATTACAGCATTAGTTTTAAATATAGCCAATAAAAGTATTTTTAATGAAAAAGAATTTCCTCAGAAGAAAATGCTTTCTATGAATGCAGAAGGTGTTATGTAGAAGATTTCATTGTAATAATATTGGTTATGATCAGTTTTTTTAGTTTTATCTTTACCTGTATTTTATATTCATATAGCCTCTAAATTTTACATATTATCCATAATACATTTCTTATATAATTTAAAAAATTCTAAGTAGAAAACACGAAATATGTTCAATCTTTATTCCATTAGAGTTCTACTTGGAAAGTGTTAATATATAAGGTTTTTATTTCTCCATAAGAAATAGACCTATTCAGTCAGGCACAGCGGCTCATGCCTGTAATCCCAGTGCTTTGGGAGGCCGAGGCTTGAGGATTGCTTGAGGCCAGGAGTTTGAGACCAACCTGGGCAACACAGCAAGACCTGGTCTCTACAAAAAAAATTCTTAAAAAATTTAACTGGGTGTGGTGGCGTGTACCTGTGGTCCTACCTACCTAGGAGGCTAAGGTGGGAGGATTCCCTTCAGCCCAGGAGTTTGAGGTTACAGTTATCTATGATTGTGCCACTGCACTCCAGCCTGAGTGAGAGAGTGAGACATTGTCTCCAAAGGAAAAAAAAAAAAAAAAAAGAGAAACAGATCTATGTCAAGTTAATTCAAGGAGATCGTACACATTTTTAGAGCACATGAGAACTAAGTTTATACTTTTCTGATTTCCTGAGTTTCCTTGATGATTTTTTGGTAAATCCTTGTCTGTTTAGCTTTGTGGCATATGTATGACTGTGGTTGGGCTTCTTTGCACTCAACCGGTGAATGCATACCAACTGTCACACCTGAAGGTAGGATCATGAGTAAATACTCTGTGATTTGGGGTTAGTATAGTTTGGTTGTTTTTCCTTCTCCTGAGATTTCAGAAATAAATGATTCCTATTCCTGTGATTTTTTTGGCACACAGTGAGAAATATTTAATACATAAGATAAGTCATAATTAACTTGTCGAATCACTTTTTCTTGCTGCAGAATGATATTTTTATGAATGCCTTAGGTTTTTTCAATTAAAAAATGCAACCAAACTGCAAATATACGATGATTTAAAGTGGGTAATATCAATGTAAATTTTGAGTAGTACTCTTTTTTTAAATCATAGAGTGCTCTATGTTTATTCAAAAAAGTGAAATATTATTAGACAGTATTTTATATTTTAATTTTACATTTAAATAAAATTCTCAAGCTCAGACTGAAAAGTAAACGCTGTATGTTGGAGCTTGTCTCAATGACACTTAAAAGCTAAGACTTTCTACTTTTTCAGAAGTACATTTATATCTTTTGGCAAATGTGTAGAAAGCAGCCTGTCCTAACAAATTTTGTTCACCTATTCTCACTTCAGTTTATAGATTTGTAAACATTTAATCATAATATATTTTATATGAAATATTTATGGGAAAAATGCCCACCCTTGATTAAGAGGACTTTTTTCTACTCTTAGTTTTATTATTTTTACCAGTATATTCTGAAGTAGAGAAATGTGAAATGAGGTTAAGATTACATTCCTAGCAAACAGAATCATGCATTGCCCCATTTTATAAGTCATGAGATCATTTTGTAGAGTCCAGTTTATTGTTTACCTTTGTTAAATGACATTAATACCTCTTCCATAAGCATGGATTTGATGGTTTGGATGGTGTTTAGTGAGGTGAGGATACTTGTTTAAGTATTTTGAGGATCTCCTCCTTTTCTGGCAGTTC
This sequence comes from Piliocolobus tephrosceles, assembly GCF_002776525.5. Classification (NCBI taxonomy): domain Eukaryota; kingdom Metazoa; phylum Chordata; class Mammalia; order Primates; family Cercopithecidae; genus Piliocolobus; species Piliocolobus tephrosceles. Next base: position 110,061,776 of record NC_045446.1, read on the forward strand.
TTTCTACTTGGTTTTTCTGAAGTGAATATAGTCTTAAAAGAAAGTATAAGGTACTAGTAGTCAGATATTCATGATCACAAATGAAAGCGGTGGAGAAAGCTTTTAAGAAATATTCACAAAGGTGATAATTTTCCAGATTGTCAATGAGGAAATGAAAGTCTCTAATAAGCTGTTATATTAATTGTGAGCTACATTTCTCAGTCAGCAGCAACTAATAGTCAATCTATCTATAATAGCTCCAGCAGAGGGAATGAAAGTAATTTAGAAAAAAATTTACTATTTGATTTGTCAAAGTGTGTCCAGGAAGTAAGAGAGCCTAACTAAGGGGCTGTTGTGCATTTAAGCTCTTTGGTAAAAGTGGTGATATACTAAGCTATGTTTAAGAAGGTAATTTGAGATTTTATATTACATGCTAGTGAATCATTTTTGGATTTTGCACCAGAACTGAGCTCTTTGGTCCCTGCCTGTCTGTGGTTTGTGTTGCAAGGTCCAGAGGCTTAAAACAAAGAACACCATGGGAAATTCTCCATGAGTCATTCTGTCAGCTGTAGCTTCTGTTTTAGAGTCCTTTGGATATAACTAGTGTTTTAATGCCAGCTCTCCTTGCCACTTTTCATGCTTTGGTTCTATATGCTAATAAAAAAATATGTCAGTATGGCTATTGTATTGTAGATAATGTTCAGACTTTTTTTTCCCCCCAATTCCACAATTTTTAGTTCTTTTAATGGCTCTAAGCTAGACCAGTTATAAATTGTAGGTGGTGAAAGGGTTTATGACTGTTTATTTTGTTTTTGCTGCGAGGTAAGCGGGTGGTCATTTAATACTTTTGGTTCTGTGAATCTTACTATCCAGAGAACTAAAGATTGAATTGGCAGTTCGGCTGGAGTCAGCACTATGTGCTAAATCCCTGTACTTAAGAGCTCTTATGTATTGCAGACAAATGTCCTCTTAGCTATTTTGTTATTTTGTGAAAAATAATAATAGAGCAAGGCAGTTCAGATTCATATTAGTTTCAAATTTTAAGCACTATGTTTTAAGCCGTTCTAATTGTTTTGTAGAAACAGGTAAATTAAAAACTTAATTTAAATCCAGCCCACAGGATGCCTTAATCACCTTTGATATTTTAAAGGAGATGAGGAAATAATGGACTTTTTTGCTAGTGAGTGGCAAGTATGGTCGACACAATTTCACTACGTTTGAAAACACTTTCCCTACTTTTCAGGAAAATTTAAAGTGCAGATTGCAACCTGATCTTTTTCTTACAGTGTAGCATCTGAGAAGTTTAAGTTTTGGCATGAATTTTCTATGATACAAGTTGGTAAATTAAATCTGTGGTTTCATCACTGGCTTTGAATTATACATTTCTATGCATTTTACTTAGCTAAAAACTTATTTGAATATTTAGTCTTTAAATTTATTTTTTCTTTTCTACTTAATTTGAATACATATCACTAACATTCAGATTTTATTTTTGTTCTTCTTAATAGTAAATACATAAGTGGTTACTGCTTGCTAGGCAGTGCTTCTTATTTTCTAATTTAATCCCAAAACAAATTTGTGAGGTATAGGTAGAGGTATTAGTAATTACGTTTTAGAGGAGATGCTTAAAGAGGTTAAGCAACTTGTTCAAGTTCAAACACCTATTAAATTGTGAAACTAGAATATTAACCCAGTTATGTTTGTTACTGAGGAGTCTGTTGCCCCCCAAGGCCTTGAAATTTTAGGGAATTTTCATTTATAACAATCAATAATACTATTCCCATCCCACCCTGTCCATTTCTGATTTGCAATAGTATAGTTTCTGCACTGATATTTACATCATCTTATGATGGTTGAGCTTTAAAATTACCTTAATTGTTGTCTAATTTGCAGAGTTCTTTGTCTAGTAACTCTTCTCACTGGAGTGGGTTCCAATATAATGGTGCTGTATTTCACCCATTTCAAGTTACTATGTTTTTTCTCCTCATTTTAACATCACTAAAATCAGAGTGTATCTACTAATGGAATTCTTAATGATTCTAAATTTAATAGGTAACATTGTTTGACTGCTAATAAAATCTTAACCACTATCCAATGTAAGAAAAATTTGTTTAACCATCTCCCCTTCATTTCAACCATTCCTTATTAAGAAGAACCAACTAGAGTCTCAAATGCTCCTTTATAACTAAACCCAGGGAAGACATATCTAATACCCTAGAGGAGAGAGAAAAGGGTATGAATTCAGGTTTGAGTGTGATACCAGCATTTCTTCTCATATGGTTTCAGAACACTTCACACTCAAGTATTGTCAAAAGGCTCTTTATGCACTGAAATCAATAAAAGAAAAAAGATTTCTAGTAGGCTATTTATTATAAGCAAATACGTGACAACATAAAACTTTCTGGTCCTTTGCAATTTTTTAAGTCCAGAAGAAATTCTTTTTAACAATATTAAAGGACTATTCCAGTTATAAAATTGTGTGTTTGTGTATGCTCATTAGAATAATTAAACTTGGTTAAGATATAAGTCCTACTCTAGTATACATTATTCATTATTTATTGGGTAAGGGTTATTTAACTACCAAATCACATTTCCCTTTACACTGTAATAACACATTGGGAAGGACCACCTAGGGCTTTAAAATTAGAACTCAGAATTTAACAAGGAAAAGACATTCTGAGTTGAGAGAATAAATGTATTCTGAACATTTAAGGCCTTTGGTTAAGATTTCTAAAATGTAGCTGTGCTTAATATACAAAATCAAAAGCAAAGGCAGGCCAGGAGCGGTGGGTCACACCTGTAATCCAGCACTTTGGGAGGCCGAGGCAGGCGGATCACTTGAGGTCAGGAGTTCCGAGACCAGCCTGGCCAACATGGCGAAACCCCGTCTCTACTAAAAATACAAAAATTAGCCGGGCGTGGTGGTGCGCAGCTGTAATCCCAGCTACTCGGGAGACTGAGGCAGGAGAATTGTTTGAACCCAGGAGGCGGAGGTTGCAGTGAGCTGAGCTCTTACCACTGCACTCCAGCCTGGGTGACAAAGTGAGACTTCATCGAAAAAAGAAAAGAAAAGAGGAGAGGAGGGGAGGGGAGGGGGCAGCTAGCCACCATATCCCAGTGACTCAGAGACTCAAATTCCTGATAATTCTTTGCTTTATTAATCATGGTTCTTCATTTTGGAATTTGACTTTTTCTGCTATCGATTAATAGTAAAATATACACACACACACATGCAAGTAAACACAGTATATTCATTGTTGACCAAATGTCCAAGTTATCAATATGATATTTTCAAAAACCAGGCACAGTTTCATTAGGCACCTGTAACATTATGTCATAATCACATACAGCTGTTCTACATAAATATCTAACCAAAAGATACTGTCATTATTTCATGATTAAACTACACAGTGGACAGGGACTTAAAAATATAGGAGTTTTGTTCACCAGAATTTATTTCATCGGACTAATGGTTGAACTGATTTGTTGTTTAGAACCTGGCCCCTTTTTAGCTTTCAGACCTGTCTTTCTGTAGCAGTTATAGTATTGATTATCTACTCTTCCTTCCCTTCTGGGACAGCCCTTTCTCTTTTCTAACTCATCTTCTTAATCTCCTGTATTGGCTCCCACCTCCATTCTCAATCATGCAGATGCTAGTGTCTCCCCCAAATTTGAGCCTCGGCATTTTTTCAGATTTCCTTGTTGTTTTAAATTTCAGTGACCATCGGTAGGTTGATGACTCAAATCTGCAACGTTAGCCCCAGGCTTTCTTTGAAGATCTAGCTTTCTATTTCCAGCTCTCTGATTACATCTGTCTCAATATTCAGCATATGGTAGGGATTTTGCAAAACTATAGGATTATCTTGGTGATTTTCCTAGCTGAAGCAGAGAGAACTAATGAAATAGCCAAGAAGGTTCTTGACATTGTTACTTATGCATATAAGCATATATGTACACACATATGTACATATGTATTTATTTGCTTTAGCAGATACTTTAAAGTAGAATTCAATGATTAGAGAAAAAATTATGATTTTAATATTATTTGAGAAGTTCTTAATCTATACTTTATTGAATGTAGTAAGTAGATTATGATAAGCAAGTTGGACTGTGGGTGTAGTCCTTGTTCATTTTCTCATTCCATTTTTGTCCTCTTTTTTCCTCTCCTTTTTCATTACCTTGTAAGAGAAAATAGCTCAGGAAACTGGTTTACAATCAGTAGTCTGGGAACTTCCGGGATTCTTTACCAGCATCCCCCTGAATGTTGCATTCCCTGACGCAAGCAGCATTGTTTTAGGGTAGGAGTTTTTATAATGGCTGTGAGGTCGAGTGGCTAAGGTTGATAAATGACAGTTGTTACCCTTTGCAGAAACTCAGTTGGAATCCTTTTCTGTCAACTTGTATGTTCATCTGTAAATTAAGAAACATGTTCCCATTCCCTCCCTCTCCCACCTCAACAGTTAAATGGACAAGACTGCTTAGGAACTCCTATTTCTGAAGATTTCGTGGTCTTCTGTAAAGTCAGTTTGTTCTCTAGAGCAGTGTCATCTTGTCCCAGAACCCCCTTTACTTATCATCACTACTTCTTTGTGAGTTAACATGCTATCACTGATTAGGAAAGGTCTTAGATTCTTTGTCTTTTTCTATGGATAAGTTTTGGTTTAAATAGGTGTCGAAGGGAATTGTAAGGCAGCTTGTATTTTAGAGGTTTTGTTTCTACCTCCATGCCGGATGAACTGTAGTCATTGAAGTATCATTGTATTATGTTTATTTCTTAACTGTCTTTACTAATAGGCTTTTCTAAAACCCTGGTTTTACTGATGTTCTTAATAAAGTACTGTTCGTATTACTAATCTTTACATAAAATGCCATAGGTTGAAATAATTTAAAAGATAGAAATGGAAACGTGGGATGATATTTGAGAAGACTTAGATTAGCATTTATATACAGCATCAAACACTTATCGAGAAGCTTCCATCAGTATTCATTTAAAAGAGAGACAACCAGGAGGAAAAGCTGTAGTTCTTTCAGCTTATAGGACCCCCCAGAAAAACAAAACAGGAAAGTACCCTTTGTTTTCTACTTTTGGAAGGTATTTTTTGTAACCGATAGTACTTTAATGTTAATTTTTTTCTAGATATCTGTTGTTAAATCTAAACCTAATAATTGAGGATCATGATGACATAGATCAATAGTGCAGTAATCAACACCCAGATATTTTGGGAAGTAGTGTGAAGTGATGGGAAGGAAGGAACTTTCCCTTCTAGGAAAACAGTGAGAATAATATTTTAACGACAAAATATTTATTTTTGTCTTGATCTTTAAAAATCTATAAAATGGAAAGAATATCTCTTCATAGAGATTTCTTTTTTCAAGATTAAATGAGATAATACATGTGAAAATAATTCATAGCGTTTAGTAAGCCCTTTATAAATTTAGCAATTGCTGTTATCATTGGGATTTTTAAAAAGAAAAGCTATGTTCTAGGACAGCTGGTAGTAAATGCACTGGCAGTTTAAGATTTAACAAAGTAGTTAAGGTCCTTAAACATGGTGTTCAACTTCTTATTCCTGCAGTTTATTGATCCTTGCTATTGGAAAGTTACCATAAGATTTAAATCTCTTATTCAGGTTCAGTAGGATGAATAAATTTAGTAACAAAATCTTATAAGTAAAATAACTCCATCTGTCCTTATTTTTTCTTTGTTTCAGGTTTCCCCTCAAAAAACCTATAAGGTAAGTTTGCTCAATTGCACTTCATACTCAAGTTTAGGTTATATTTTAATTATAAACATCCCTTTGAAATTATGGTGGATTTTTGTGGTTTTTAAGAATGTGTATTCAAGTAATTCAAAATTTCAAAATGTTTTACAAATTTAAAATAATAAAAGATGTTACTTTTTCTGGAAGACAGCATTGTTTTGATAATACTTCTAATGTAAGCATTTTAAAAATTTGTTCAAAATGATATTTAAGGTCACTCTGAAGAGACTTAATTTTAAAATCTATTTGTGACTTTTGAATTATGAGTAGCTTGGGAGGTGAAAATGGAATGCTAGTTTTTGATGTATTTTATCACTTGTGTGACTGTAATTGCCTTTAGTTAATGAACTTTGGCACTAGTTTAGTCTTAATTACTTTATTTTTTATTTTATTTTTATTTTTTGAGACGGGTTCCTGCTCCATGGCCCAGGCTGGAGCGCAGTGGCGCGATCTCGGCTCACTGCAAGCTCCCCCTCCCGGGTTCACGCCATTCTCCTGCCTCAGCCTCCCGAGTGGCTGGGACTACAGCCGCCCGCCACCATGCCCAGCGAATTTTTTTGTAGTTTTAGTAAAGATGGGGTTTCACTGTGTTAGCCAGGTTGGTCTTGATCTCCTGACTTCGTGATCTGCCCGCCTTGGCCTCCCAAAGTGCTGGGATTACAGGCGTGAGCCACCGTGCCTGGCCTAGTCTTAATTACTTGAAGACAGTGAAGAAAAAATTCTAAAATGTTCAAATATATCTATGCGTGTATCCATGTCTATATATTTATTCACTTCCAGGTGTTAAATGCCTCTTCCTCAGTATTTTTGCTTTCAGCATTTCTTCTGTTATCTTAAGTATCATAAATATAAAATGTAGGTAGTATGTCATTCCTAATTATTATATTTTATCATTTTTAGTGTCAGCATAGTCCAGGATCCAATGCTAATTAACCTTGGCATTTCAGTGAATATGTGTATGTGTACATGTATATTATTGTTATGGTCTTGTCACCCAGTCATTATCTGGTCAGTGTAATTGGCTAAACCTTAGAAATAATAATAATAATAATAATGTCATTTATGCTTAAAGTGGTTGGCTAAGACTTCTGTGGCTAGAACTACCTAGGCAGGCTTAAAATGAGGCTTGCCTAAGGCTTGCTTTTTAAATTTTAAACCGTTCTCATGCATGCTATGTTTATGCAATGATTTTGAACTTGACATTTCATATGTAGAGTTGGAGAATGTGTTTAATTCCTTTTAGGCACTGTGTCTTTTTTTTTTTTTTTTTTTTTTTGGTCTGTTAAATGGAAATAATAGTATTGACCTGTGAAAACCATACAAAAAAAATGTAAGCAGTTCCTTCTAAGAATAAAAGAGACTTTAATGCTGAATACTATTTTTAATTATCTTAAGCACTTAAAATCAAGTAAATAGACTGTGTTTCACCAAAACTTATTGAAAAATGTAATTAGAGAGGCTTATGGTGCTGTGTAAAGTAAACTGATTTCCTGGTTTCTCTTGTAAGATCCAGTTTTGGAATTTTAAATTTTTTATTCTAATGATTTTCTTGCACTAAGCTTTTGATTACTTTGCTTTAATTTAGGCATGGAAGTATTTTGAACCGAGAGTCACCAACAGATAAGAAGCAGAAAGTTGAGCGCATTGCATCACATGATTTTGACCCCACAGGTAAAACACTATTCATTCTTTCAAAGAATATTGAGAGTAGTGAAGTTCAGAATAATAGAGCTTAAGCTACCCGAAACACTTAGAAGTAGTTGTTCGATCTGTTTTAGGACTCTCACATTCCTCCAATTATATCATAATAACACCTTTGCATTTAGCAGGAATGCAAGCATTTTTAACTTCCAACACTGTACATTCCACTACAGAAGTATCATTGTAGAGTATATTATATCTTTAAATAGTGATAGTAATAGAAATGATTATATAATAATTGGAGATTTGGTCAGATCAAGGACTCAGTATTAAGTTGAATCTTGGTATAAGCAGTAGTATGTCATAAAACCAAGGCTCTAGCAACTCTACACTTCTGTAGTCATCTAAAAATTCAATTGTGATTATGGTGAATTGGAGTTTTAGATAAATCAGTTTCACAAATTAATGATTGTCTCATTTTAGAGTAAACAAATGAATAGAAATCCCTTTCTCTTCAGTTAAAAAGTATTCTGAACTTAAAGAACTGTCTTTCAACCTAAGCAATGTCAGTGTTTCCTAGGGTTGTCACGTTAACAGACTTTCAGACTGATCTCCTTTTATAACATACAGGCTTTTGCTTTCTCCTTGTAAACTTACTCAGTATTTGATTCATAGAAAGTGCTTGGTAGTCTTGCTTTTGTCATTTGAAACTGACATATATTTTTTGTACACATACTATTCAGTTGCATGTCCCTTTGACAAGAGACGAAGTAAATCCCGCAATCTCAGATACATAAAAATAATGTATCTCTTTTTAGGTATTTTTACTTAGAAATATAATTTTAAATATAGAGAATAGTATGTTTTATGTATCTAAGACATTTCATACTTTATTAGTATAAGCTCCTTTATTTTGAAAAAATATTATAAGTATTATCTAGGAAGCACATAGCTAATCATTTTCTGCATTTCAGGGAGTAGGTAAAATGAAATTCCAGTCATCGATTTAGGAGGCTTTGGTGGTGGGAATATGTATTATGTCACTTTCAGATCTCCATGAAGAGAGAATTTTCCATTCTGATGCCTAATTTTGTAGTCATGGGGCTCAGAGGCTTTCATTTACATGATTAGATATTGTCTTGCCAATAAGGTCAAAAGTTTCTGCCCTATGTTCACAAAAATATAATCTTGTTAGGTTTATTTTGTATCTATGTCTGTGCTGTGCCCATCTCCAAAGACAGATTTAAACAAAGGTGTATGCAGTGCTTCATAATAAGATCATTATAGCTTTTAGTGCTTTTGTCATCTCTACAATTATCAGGTGATATATTTTGTATACTATTCATGTGTTGTTTTGTTTGAACATATTTTTATTGCACTGTCTTTTCTTCGATAAATCTTTAAAATATGTCATTACCTGTGCTGTTCATGACTATTCTAAGTGCTGTCATCTGTTATATTCATACTTTGTGTTTGCACGATTTAACTTGATCATGATTCATTCTTTTTTCCCCATGAATTTTTCCCCTTACATTGGTCTCCATATTTTCTATATCTCTCTCCTTTTCTCCCGCTCTTGTGCAGATAGCTCCTCCAAGAAGACAAAGTCTAGTTCAGAGGAGAGTAGATCCGAGATATATGGTAAGCTAATGTAGCTAATTCAGACTTGCCCTTTGGAGCTTGCTTCATGGTGTTCCTTTTCTGTTCTTTTTTTTTCTTTCTTTTTTTAAAAATAACTGCAGCCTTTCTTGTGTCTGCTGTGCATGGCATGATCTACTGCAGGGAAAGGGAGCCTGGGGTTTTTAACGTGGCTGTGATGTGGAAGCTTAAGGTTGCTAGAAACTAACATTGTAGATTAAGAGTAGGCCACATTGCCCATCTTCTCCCGTCTTGTTTATGGTAGGAAGGTGATTAATATGTTTGGGTCAGGTTCCTCCAAATAACACGAATGGGCTTTGAATTCTTGTCATCATCTTCCCACGTCTCATTTGCAGAGTTTGGATTATGAAGAATTTGAGGAATTAAGTCTTTTCCTCTAAGTATAATACTGGCGTAATTTAGATATATTAGCAGTTCTTTGGAATTTTTATTTCATTTTTTGTTTGTTTAGTTTTAATTGCCTCGTCATGTGGAAAAGTCATTCTTGTATAATTTATCCACGATGGCAAAAATACGTAAGTATTTTATTTTCATAGCTTGAAGAATTTGTGCCTTTGAGAAGTTTCTCTGAAGCTTAATCGGAATGGGAAAATTTCAAAATGGTACCTTTTAAAAATAATCTTAACGAAGAGCAAGTTTAACCTGAGTGGTCAACTTTTGCAGCAGATGATTGAAATGCTAATATTTATAGACTGTGTCCTATCTTCCAAAGATACGATAAACCATGTTTGTGAAGTTCATACCTATTTTTCCTTTTCCTTTGCAGTTTTACCTGCCTTCTTTCCTTCTTTTGGGATCTGATTAGGGTTTTGTTTTGGAGTTTTTTGGTTTTTTGGTTTTTGAGAAAAGTGAATAGGAGAGGAATGACCTGGAGCTAAGACTTTAAAAATAATTCTGAAAGACTGATAAATTATTTCCTTTTTTAGGAAGATTCCAAATTTGGCCTCAAAGGGAAATCAGGTCATCTTTAATAGAGCCACAAGTCTATAGAGTAGAAGTTCCCCCAGGTGCAGATGTTTCCTAGCTTGATATATAGGAGAGGAAAAAAAAAAAATACAGGAATTGCCCTCCCCCTTTTAAGACATTTGACAGTTCACATCTGCTGGCACTTGAGCCCATAATAACATACTTTTTAGTATTATGAAAGCTCAGTATTTGGTTCTAAACCAGTTAATGCCGCTATGTTAAGACAAATACACATGTTTCTTTACTTGGGTTTTTGTGACCAGTGTTTTTTCTGTGTATAGCTTTTACAGTAGTTCAGCAGTAAACGTATACTATGCCTTGTGGCACATCAAGTTTACGCTTTTTCTTCCTTCCAGAGTATTTTGGCTACTGATAAGTAAGAAATACCTAATTCCTCGAGACTCTATCTTTCTGTTCTGTATAAAGAGCTTTCTATAGTTTATCCTCTCCTTAGGAACATGAACTTTATCTTTATAGCTCTGTTCTTTTTCAGTAGCCTTTGCAGTGTTCTATTTCACCTTCCTCTCCATTTTCCTATATCTGCGATGTGTAGTTAGAAGTTTGTTGTGTGCTTTGGATGAAGACTAACAATTTAGGAACCTCTGACTAGAAATATTATACTAATATTTTTCTCAGCAGTGATAGAAATATTAATACTAGTTCAGACATGCCATTGGCTTGGTAGTGATAGAAACATTTTAAGTGGTAATCGGAAAGTAAGGTGTGGCTTCTCTGTGTGTGTGTTTTTTGAGAACGCTTGAAATACCTTTTTTGGAAGGAACTGAGTCCACAAGTCCTCAAAAAGCACTCGTTGGAGGGATGAGTTGATTAGAACAGAATTAGTATGCTAACATAAATCTCTTTGACATTACAAATATTTTATAACCTGTGTGAATAGACTTCTTTAGATTACATACAGTTAACATAGATGAAACAGTCTCTCTGGGAATTAAAAGCTTGAAACTACTGAGTAGAATCATAGCAACTGGTGACATTCTACTTTAGTGTAGGGTCTTATAAGCCCACTTCAAACTTTTGAAATTATACATTGTTTTGGGGTAAAATTCATTAGCTGGGTACTTAACAAAAATGCTAGTTACTCACATATTATTTATTTTAAACTTTCTTGGCTTTTTTTTTTTTTTTTTTTTTTTTTTTTTTTTTTTTTTTTGAGACACGATCTCGCTGTGTGGCCCAGGATGGAGTATAATGGCATGATCATGGCTCACTGCAGCCTCAACCTCCTGGGCTTAAGTGATCCTCCTACCTAAGCCTCCAAAGTAGCTGGGACTACAGGTGCACACCACTGCACCCAGCTGTTTTGTTTGTTTGTTTGTTTTTTTAATAGAGATGAGGTTGTTGAAGGAATGATTTGCCAGGGGGGGAAAAAAAAGAAAGAAATAGTAGAGACAAAGTCTTGCCATGTTGCCCAGGCTGGTCTCTGTCTCCTGAGCTCAAGCAGTCCTCCCACTTTGACTTGCCAAAATGCTGGGATTACAGGCATGAGCCACCGCACCTGGCTTCTTAGGCATTTTTAGAGCTACTTTGTGAAATAGATTTACTTTGTACATCTTAAAAGGAAACCAAGTGTTTGCTTTGTATTGACTTTTTTTGTTACGTTTCTGCCCAGTGTGGTCAGTCGGTTATTTATTCCATTTCCCCTTATTTTTCCCTTTCTACCTGTTAGAGTCTGTTAAATGTGTATGGATGTGTTTTCTGATCTACAATTTTAATAATACTTAATTTTAATAATACTTTTGTGGGTTACTGTAGGAAATGAGAGATTCAGCAAGTGAATTCTGAGTTAGACCATAGCTGCTGCTTAACCGCTGTCATGGTGTCATGAACAGATTCCTGCTGACAGTATTTGGTGCAAGAAAATAAGTTATTTCTTTTCAAAGCTATCTTAGTGTGCTCAGGCCACTGTAACAAAATACTATAGACTGTGTGGTTTAAGCAATAGAAACTTATTTTCTCTCACAGTTCTGGAGGTTAGAAGATCAAGATCAGGATGTCAGTGTGGTCAGGTCAGAGGATTCCCTTGCTGGCTTGCAGATGGCTACCTTCTTGCTGTTTGTCTCACATGGCCTTTCCTCCATTTGTGCCAAAACGCCCTTTCTTTGGTTTCTATGATATTACATCAACCTGGTTCTTTACTCTTTGTAATTATTTTGTCTCTCTTTATTTGATTGTTTTTTCCCTCTTGTCTTGTACATGTAGGCATGACCCAAGTTTCTGTCCCCAATCATTCTTCCAGTCTCCAGTCTAAGTGTCCCATAAATTCAGAGTGACCAAACTGGAGTTCATCACCGTTCTCTACAGCTGGGAATCACTCTTCCTCTTGATTTCCCTGGTTCTTTTAATGACACTGTCATTCTTCCATTCACCTAGTCTTATATTTCCTTAAAGTTATATTTGACTTCTCCATTTTCCCTTTTCCCCTGTGTCAGCTATGTGCCAGGTCCCCTTGATTCTACCATCATAATATTTTTCTTTTTTTTTTTTTTCTGAGATGGAGTCTTGCTCTGCCGCCCAGGCTGGAGTGCAGTGGCCAGATCTCAGCTCACTGCAAGCTCCGCCTCCCAGGTTCAGGCCATTCTCCTGCCTCAGCCTCCCGAGTAGCTGGGACTACAGGCGCCCGCCACCTCGCCCGGCTAGTTTTTTGTATTTTTAGTAGAGACGGGGTTTCACCCTGTTAGCCAGGATGGTCTCGATCTCCTGACCTCGTGATCCGCCCGTCTCGGCCTCCCAAAGTGCTGGGATTACAGGCTTGAGCCACCGCGCCCGGCCGATCATAGTATTTGTCATCCTTCACTCTTTGGTTTCAACCCCACTGCCTTGTCCATCATTTTATTAGACTATTTTAATAGATTTATAACTTACTTTTATTTCAGTTTTACATTGATTCATTAACTTTTCTCCATTCTATATTCTGCCTTGACTTGTCAGATTAATATTACTAAAGTAAGAATTTGGCCATTCACTTGCTAAGAAAGTACAGGTAGTTGTTAAGATAATGCAGCAATTTGTTTCCAATTTATTCTACTCTGATTCTCCTTCAGAGTTTCGTTTTCCAAATTTGTGTTGGCATTCTTCCTTTGTACATGCCATTTCTGTTGTCTTGAATGATTTACCTCCTATAACTTAGAATCCTACTCATCTTTCAAGGCTCAATTCAAGTACTGCCTTTTCCTAGGATTGCCCAGCTACTTTTGTTGTTTCTGAATGTTGACATCTTGTTTTATATTTAATTACTTGTATTTATGTTTATCTTTACATCTCCCATAATGCTGAACACATTGGAGGCCCTCATTAAGTGAATTTTTAATGAATGATTGTTGAGATTGACATAGGAAGTATTTTAGTAGAGAAAATTGACAGAATAAGATCTTGACTCATCCTAATTGAATCTTTCTTTCCTTTTGAAAAACTTTAAGATAGAAGGAAATGTAACTTAGAGACATTTTTCTGGTAGTGGTCTGAAAGAATGAAATCAGCATAGTTGGAATGTAAGAATCCTCTTGCTGGCAAGATTGTGCATTTAGAATCAAGAAGCTTCTTAATCAAAGGATTATCTGAGGTCTTACTCATAAAACATGTATGTCTGGCACCAGTTTAAAATGAGCTGTTTTTATGAGGTTGCACATGGCCCTTCTCCACTCCCTTCCCTGAAGCTAATTCTTAAGAGGTGAAACTTAGAGAAGTTTGGTCATGAAATAAAATAAAAGGTGAAGAAAGACTAATGTGCTTTCACTAAAGTCAATGTAATATGGAAGATTTAACAGGTTATCTTACATGTTTAACACTCCATTTTCATTAATATACTCCACACTCTGTTTTCATTGTAGGAGTTAATGGCCTTCTTTCAGGAATAGTTATAGAATGAAACTTCATTTTTTTTTCACTTTCAAAATATGATCATTGGTAATTATCTACTGAGTAAGAAGGAAGCAGTCTTTTTATATTGGTTTTAAATGCCACATTGTTATAACAGAAAAAATATGTCTTTTGTTATGATAAGGAAATAAAACTTAGAAAAGGATAGTATTTGATAGTGTATGTAAATTTGATATAACATCTTTACTTCACTGATGAGATGAAGCATGATATCAGGTTTATCAGCTTCTAGGCAAAATATGATTTCTAAGAGACAGGAAATAAACATTTTTTTGTAACTAGAGGAGTTATTTTAGGGTAGATGGAAAATCAAATTATTATAGTTGGAATTTTGCCAGGGCAGAAGGTTAATTAGTATTCTTATAGAAATGTTTCTCTACTTTGCATAGTCTTCAAGGCTATGATTTTTTTTTCTAATTAGAAAGTGTTTGAGTATGTTTATTTAAAATTTCCTTCGTGTATAAAATTCAAATTTATTTAGTAACTATTTAGTGAGCACCCATTATATGCCAGGCACTATACTAAGGGATAGAGATACAAAGATATAAGTGACTGTACCTGCTTTGTGGTTGCTCACAGTCTAGTACAAAAGAACTGTAATACATTTTGATAAGGGCAGTGATAGAGGTATGCACTCATTTACCATTACTCATATGCACTTAAAAAAACAGCTGTGAAGAAATACTCATATGGCACCAAGAACAATGGGACTGAAGAAGTATTACTAGGACTGAGTCTTTTGTTTTTTTGAAAAACATGTGTTTATTATTACCGTTATTTTTTGTAGAGAAGAGGTCTTGCTATGTTGCCCAGGCTGCGCTCAAACTCCTGGCCTCAACCAGTCCTCTTGCCTTGGCGTCCCAAAACATTGGAATTACAGGTGTGATCCACTGTGCCTGCCTGTTAGGATTATGTTTGAAGGAAGTTTAAGTTTCACTGGTTTTACTTTTTGAACACTCTGCCTGTATCTATGCAAAGTGCTGGCATATAGCACATATCAAAGTAATGAGGTGGCCTTACAAAACTCATTCACAGATACATACATTTGTATGGTAGTTATGATTAATAATCTTTATACCAGGCGATAAAGGATTTAGCAACAAACAAAACCATGGACTATATGAGTTGTAAAAATCAGAAAAAGTAAATATGATGAAAGCTGGTTTTTGGGATTTTTTTTTAATAAAATTTGAAGATTGCTATTTTGGAGTTATGAGTTTACTTTTATCTTTGACTTTCTCTGTAACATACAGGGCCTATTATCTGTACCATTCTTTGATTCTTAAACATTGTCATTTTTTTCTCCATTTGTTTTCAGTATTGTCCTGCCAGGTTTTTATGTTCTTTGAGAACGAAGACTCCAAATAGTTTTGGGTTCTTCACAGTACCTATGGACTGCAGTGTTAAATAACTACTATGGACAGATGCTCAATGCAAATTTGCTACAACAAACAAAAGAAGTAGGATTTTTGTGTGTGTATGTCAAAAAGGATATTTCAGAGATATGATAATTTAGCTAGTATTGGTGATTTTAGTTTTACAGAGGGTGGAAGTTATCCCTCTGTGGTAGCTTAAAACAGTTTCTGGTCAAGAACAGAATATTTCTCTGAAGAAAAAGGGAAAACATTTCATTTGATTTTGAATGAGAAGGAACATAATAGAGTTGAGCATTTAAAGGACTGGCTTTCTGAATTTTGAGTGGTAGGATGGCTTCATTTTCAGTTAATTATTACCACAAATCTAAATGTATGCAGATACCACAGATAGGACAGAACAGTTTTGTTAAATTGTATTTTATAGATTTTGAATTGATTGTATGTGTAAGGTATGTTTTCCTTTTATATTGGTCTACTGATTTAAAGTATGTGTTGAAGTACATCAGTCTCATATTAGCAGGTAAATATAAAATAATAAATGTGGCTAATATAGTGGATTTGGGGAGAAGAAAAAATTGAATAGGATGTGTGCATAGTTCTTTTTCCTTTTCCTCTTTATTCTTTGTCCCTCATCTTCTCCTTTAGCTGTAATTAAGAGGGAAGGTTATCAGACTGAGACTGTTATGAATTAGAGAAAACAGGTTTGCTGTATTCTGAAGTAATACTAATAGATTTTCTTGATTCTTATTAATCTGTTAGGACTCTAGGCATATTTATAAAATTGACTGTGCATAGTGCTGTTTTTTTTTCTCTCTGATGACCTCCCTTTCTGAGTTTCCTTTCATCTCTAGACTCGTCTACTTGTCTGAATTTCATTAATTCATAAGCAATTTTTGTAAGTTTCCTTGTGTCCCAGAATATATGCAAGGTTCTGAGATAAGGTTGTGATCAAGATACAGCCCCCACACCTTTGGAGCATAAAATCTAATGAAAGAATAAAAACAAATACAAATCAGTGTGAGTAAGGGTGATACAATAGAAGTATACAGAGGGTGCAGTGGGAGTCTGTAAGAGAGACACCTAACTTCAGTCTACATATTTAGGAAAAGCTTGTAAGAAGACTGATTTTCTTAAGGACGTCTGGCTGTCTCTCATCTTCTAAAGCTAACTACAATAAGAAGCTCTGCCCCTTTAAATTTCACTTCTCTCTTCCTTACTCATCCAAAACTACTTTCCTTGTTTGCTAAAAAACAAAACTTAGACATAAATCATAATTGATCCTCTTTTTTTTTTTTGAGATGGAGTCTCAAAAAAAACACTGATCACTGTTTTTTGATCACTGTGATATGTCCATACAATGTATTAGGAAGGAAAAAAAGAACTACTCATACATACAACAAACACAGTTGAATCATAAAAACATCACAGTAAGCAAAAGAAGCCAGTACGTAAGAAAGTAAACACAACATGACTCCAACATAGAAAAGGAAAAACTAAACTAAAACAACAAAAAGCAGAATCACACTGATCAAAAAAGAGCACTGATCACTGTTATCAGTGATCTCGGCTCACTGCATCCTCTGCCTCCTGGGTTCAAGCGAATCTCCTGCTTCAGCCTCCTGAGTAGCCTGGGACTACAGGCGCACACTGCCACGCACAGCTAGTTTTTCTGTTTTTAGTAGAGACAGGGTTTCACCATGTTGGCCAGGATGGTCTCGATCTCTTGACCTCGTGATCCGCCCACGTCAGCCTCCCATACACGCCCAGCCAGAATTGATCCTCTTAAGGATCATTTGCATTAATTGATAGGAGTTTATTAACATAAAAGTACTTATAATTGTACTAGTAGCATGGATAGAGGAGAAAATCCAAGGTCAACCTCCCCCCAATCATAATAAGATAATATTTAACATGTGTGAACCCTTAATATTTGTTAGGCATTAAGCTAACTACTTTATATATTTTTTATTTAAGTGAAAGGTGCAGACATAGCAAACTCCTTAACTTCAAATACCCTTTTCCCTCATCTTTTATAGGCGCCCTGTTCTCTGCAGGCAGAGAAGGTCTATTTAAGAAGCACAGGTTGCTTAGCACTGCAATCACCCATATTAGAAACTTTTAATTCATTAATTTTCAGCTTTTGTGAGGTGGGGTGGGAGAACAGAGAAGCACGAATATTATATGAAAAAATGTATTCAGTGTTATAATTGCCTTGATTTTTAAAGTCACAATGTCTAATTTATTTTGAAATTTCAAATAACTGTAAGGGAGGTTGTGAAATATTTGTTTCCAAAAGTAAGCATGGATTTTAAAAGATTCCTGTAAAATGCTGGTTAGTCTAATTATTATTATTATTATTATTATTTTGAGATGGAGTCTCACTCTGTCGCCCAGGCTAGGCTGGAGTGCAGTGGTGCTATCTCAGCTCACTGCAACCTCCACCTCCTGGGTTCAAGCAGTTTTCCTGCCTCAGCCTCTCAAGTAGCTGGGATTACAGGCATGCACCACCACGCCAGGCTGATTTTGTTTTAGCATGTTGGTCAGGCTGGTCTCAATCCTGACTTCATTCAGGTGATCCACCTGTCTCAGCCTCCCAAAGTGCTGAGATTACAGGCATGAGCCACTGCGCCTGGCCTGAATCTCTAATTCTACTCATTACACACTAGAAATTTATAAAGAATGCTATTTTTACTTGATTTATGTATTCATATCCTGTTTTATAGTTGTCCTAATTACTTGAAGGAAGTAACACTGAACAGATAAAAAAGGTTGAATTCTAATATGTTATCTCCTGCCCTCATTACAATTTATTGTTTTGTGAGACTGGTGACTATGTGAATTATTTAGTATTTAGAAGTCTCTAGAATTTAGGGGTAACACATTTTTAAATGTTGAAAATCAACTTTATTGAGGTAAAATTTACGTAAAATAAGATGCACTAATTGTAAGTGTATGGTTAGAAGATTTTGACAAATGAATATGCATACTCATGTAAACATTATCTTAATTAAGAAACAGAACATGTCCATCACTGCAGAAAGTTCCTTCATTTCTTTTTGCAGTCATTCCCACTCCTCTTCCCTATTTCTCCCCTAGGCTGTTGCTATTCTGCTTTTTGTTGTTTTAGTTTAGTTTTTCCTTTTCTATGTTGGAGTCATGTTGTGTTTACTTTCTTACGTACTGGCTTCTTTTGCTTACCGTGATGTTTTTATGATTCAACTGTGTTGTATGTATGAGTAGTTCTTTTTTTCCTTGCTAATACATTGTATGGACATATCACAGTTTGTTTATCCATTCATCTGTTGATGGACATTTGAGTTTCTAGTTTTGGGCTCTTATGAATAAAACTGCTGTGAACATTCGTGTATGTCTTTCTGTGGACACAAATTGTTTTTTCTCTTGAGAGTAAAGTTCATGGATCATATGTAAATATATGCTTACTTTTATAAGAAATTTCCGAACAGTTTTCCAGAATGTTAGCACATCCCCACCAGCAATGTTATAATGTTGTAAGAGTTCTAGTTGCTCCACCTCTTTGCTACCACTTCTTTTGATTAGCCAGACTAGTTGGTGTATAGTGGTATCTCATTGTGGTTTTAATTTGTATTTTCCTGACGACTGCAGCTATTAAGCACCTTTACATGTGCTTATTGGCCATTGCTGTATCTTTGTGATGTGTTTATTTAAGTATTTTGCCCCCTTTAACGTTTGTCTTCCATTATTGGTTGGAGAGTTGCATAAAATCTGGATACAAATTCTTTATCAGATGTCTATATTGTGAATATTTTCTCTGTATCTTGCCTTTTCATTTTCTTATCAGTGTCTTTAGAATAGCAAATGTTTTAAATTTTGTCCAGTTTCCTAGGTTTTTTTTCTTTTATGGTTTATAAACCCACCCTCAGGTCTTTTTTTAATGTTATAAACTATTTTGTTACATGTATTTTATCTGTTTTCTTTTTCTTTCTTTCTTCCTTTTTTGTTTTTTTAATACCCTAAGGTCTTGACAATTTCCTTCTGTGTTACCTTATGAAAAATTTTAGCTTGTGTTTAGGCCCATGATTGCTTTAATTTTTGTGTAGGGCATGAGTTCAAGGGTTAAGGTTTATGTTAAGTTACGGTAGGCTCATGTACTCATGATGTGTCATTATCAGCAAGAATAGATATGTATATACACTGTGTGTATGCATATATATATAATTGTTATGTGTATATGTTTTCTATGAGCCATTGTACGCACAGTCTATATATATTTTTTATTTACATATCTTTAACATATCGTTTGGTTGGTAAATCAGACTTATTTAAAAGATTGTGGCTCTTTGTATAAAAATCTTTAGAAAAAGTTTTTATTTTCTAACCATCATTATCTTTGTGTTGCTTTACCTGTTTATATATTGACTTTGGTGAAATGCTTAGATCCTGCAAAGCTGAAAATATATGTTGTCTCTGGCTAACACAGAGTTCAAGATCTTCAGATCTGGTCTATGATAAAACAGCCCTGGGTATTAATCAGGGTTCTACTCTGGCAGGACATTACTGTTCCTCTGGCTGGGGCCCTCTTTCTCTCACCTTGTCTCTCAAATGACAGTTTTCATTTGCTGTTTAGAAGAAACACAGATTCTCCTTTAGGAATCAGGTAAGTATATGAAAGAGATGAAGGAACTGGTTGAGCTCACAGATTGTTTCTTTCCTACTTTTTTCTACCTTTCTGTTTATGTTTTCTATAAGCCAGGGTTTTTCTTCCCCCTGAACTCTTCCTTTCTCTTCCCTTCTTCGGGGAATAGCTTCAGGTACTCTGTAAGCACCTCCTTTCTTTTTACTGTTTTCCTGAGTATATTTTCTTGAGAGTAAGACTGGATTTCTCCAGAATTTTCCTTGAGATGCTCCTAGCCACATGTCCTAAGATAGTTGATTTTTCTTGAGTTAAACACCAATTAGGGTACCAAAAACACAGGGCAGTGGGGGACAGGGCAGGGGGAGAATTTTATACTACAGAGAAATAGCATAGATGTGAATGGGCTTTCCTTCTAGCTGTCTCATGTCTAATACTTAATATTTTGCAGTTTTTCATAGCTGTTTTTAATATTGGAGCAATTCTGTTTTACTTCGCCAGTGAGAAAACAGTATGTGTGACTCTGGTGTTCTTGTGTTTGCTTTGTTGATGGGGGTTAGTGTTCTTATTTTACTTTGTGGATTTACGTGTGCTATTTTGTGTTTCTCCAGATGGAACACAGTTTATTACTAATATATACTTATTGTCTTTTCCTTTCTCTGTTTTCTCTTCCTTCTTTTTTTACGCTGTGGTTCTTGTGCAGGTCTTGTTCAACGTTGCGTAGTCATCCAGAAAGATGACAATGGATTTGGGCTGACGGTCAGTGGAGACAATCCAGTCTTCGTACAGTCTGTCAAAGAAGGCAAGGCATTTCTAAAAACAATTTATCACTCAGTAAACAGAGTAAGAATAGAAAAGCTTAAATAAAGGCAATTCCCGAGAATAGAATAATTACATAGATTGCAGGTCATGTGGACTATTGTGCTAGATTCGTCTATATGTCAAATATATGTCATAGGAAGGAATTTACTCTAGTTGATTCTTTTTTGTGCTTGTTAGAAAATCAGTTTTTATATAGTTTTAGAAATCATGTGACTCCTTGGTCATGATACTTTATTGTCCACACAAAAGTTTCTGAAATTTCAGTTTTCCGTGGCGCCAGTGATATTTTGGCAAAGACAGATTAAAGAGATAGCAGATTAAAGAAAATATCATTTCTTTTCCCAAAACAACAATGACAATATTTTCTACTGCTGTTACCGTATATTGAATACTTCCTTTATATTGGGTGCTATAATTTTGAGGTAGACAATTTTTTTATCCCCATTTTATAGGTGATATTGAGGCTTAGAGTAAAAAAACATAAAATCAGTCCAAGGTCACACAACTAGTGAGTGGTAGAAGCAGGATTTGAATGTAAAGTCTGACTTTACAGCCCCCGCTTTTTTTTTTTTTTTTTTTTTGAGATGAAGTCTCGCTCTGTTGCCAGGCTGGAGTGCAGTGACTCAATCTTGGCTCACTGCAACCTCCGCCTCCCGGGTTCAAGCGATTCTCCTGCCTCAGCCTGCTGAGCAGCTGGGACTACAGGCACATGCCACCACACCCAGCTAATTTTTGTATTTTTAGTAGAAACGGGGTTTTACCATGTTGGCCAGGATGGTCTCAATCTCTTGACCTCGTGATCTGCCTGCCTCAGCTTCCCAAAGGATAGCCCATGTTTTTAACCACTTTGTTATACTGTTCCTCTGTCAGGAAGATGATCAGTAAATGCAAATGAATCACATTTTAAGTAATTAATTTCTCATACAGATGGAGCAGCCATGCGGGCTGGAGTACAGACAGGTGATCGAATCATCAAGGTAAGGAAAAACCTATTATAGAATTTATGGTAGGATTAAAAAACAACATATATTGGTCATATTCTGCTTTTTCAATTGCATTTTTATAAAAAGCATCATATTATGTGTGATAGATCTGTTGACTGTAAAAACTTATTTCATTTGTTTTAATGTTAATATTATCCTTTACTAAAGGACATAATAAAAGGATTGAAAATAATGGAGGCATATATGTTCTTGAGTAGGAGAGTAATTCAGTGTTGGAAAGGTCATTTCTCTCCAGATTAGTCTGTTATTAAGCAATTCTCATCAAAGTAAAGTTGAGCATTTCTAATCTGAAACCTGAAATGCTCCCAACTCTGCAACTTTTTGAGTACCAAACTGACACCATAAGTGGAAAATTTCACACCTGACTTCATGTGATGGGTCACAGTCAAAAGCTGGTTTCACCAGGTACAGTAGCTTGAGCCTGTATTACCACCTTCAGGAGGCTGAGGTGGGAGGATTGCTTGAGTGCAGGAGTTGAGACTGCAGTGCACTTTGATCATACCTGAGAATAGCCACAGCACTTCGACCTGGGCAATATAGTGAGACCCTGTCTTTAAAAAACAGTAAATAAAACCAGACCAAAACAAAAAACTTGGTTTCAATGCACAAAAGTATTTAAAATGTGTAAAACTACCTTCAGACTATGTGTATAAGGTATATATGAAACATAACAGGCTCATATTTAAACCTGGGTCTCGTCCCCAAGATGTATCATTATGTATATACAAATATTCCAAACTTCAAAAAAATCCAAAACACTTCTTCTGGTACCAGGTATTTCAGATAAGCAATACCTGACCTGTATGCAAATAGAATTGTAATGGTAGATGTCAATTTGATTATTCTACCAGATGAACTTTATAAAGGTGTAAGAATCACTAAAGAAAAAAATATGTTATATGTATGTGTATGTATGAGAAGAGATGTCTATGACTCTAATCTGTATATAGACCTACCAGTGGAACACAACAGAGAGACTAGAAATAGATTTTGAATTCAAATCAGTAGAGAAAGAATGGTTTATGTTTAAGTTCATTGTGTTGCCGAATATGCCCTATAGAATCATGGTGTGAAAATGAATATTGAATCAAATACATAAATATTTTAATGTAATGTGATTACTATATTATAATTGGTTATACTATGTATGATAATTCCTGAAGTCCTTTTATCCATTCTCTCAATAGGATGTATCTGACATACACGCCTTTCGTTTTCTTACAGGTGAATGGAACTCTGGTGACTCATTCAAATCATCTGGAGGTGGTGAAGCTAATCAGATGTAGGTGAATGTTATTCTTAGTTTTAATTGTTTTCTGAAACCCTTAAAGTAAGGATCAGCAAATTTCCTGTAATAGGCCAAATAGTAAATATTTAGGCTGTGTGGACTGTATAGTCTACTGCCGACTCTGTCATTGTATCATGAAAGCAGCCATAGACAATATGTAAATGAATGGGTGTGGCTGTGCTTCAGTAAAACTTTATTTACCAAAAGTCTGTGATCCTGGTTTAGGCCCTTGGCTGGAGTTTGCTGATCCCTGCATTGAAGGAAAATCTGAGGTGAAAACTCTTAACTTACTAATAACTATCTTTTGTCAGCTCCATTTATATGGTTGATTATAATATTCCTGTCATTCTTGGTAATATTGAATGCATATATTTGAAAGAAATGCATGAGTCACCTGAGAGGAAGGAGGTTGAGAAATCAGACATATGGCCTGATGAATTGCAATGGAACTTTAAAAATCATCTAGCACAATAACTTTCCCTCAGATAAGTAAATGATTATACAATCCAGAGTAGCGATCTTCTCTTGGAAATCTTCAGGGTTAAGAATTTGTGATCTTCAGGTTTAGGGGTGAGTAGCCCACTTGGACTTAGTTCTCTGTGGACTTAGTTCTCCGTAGAGAACGAGGCTTGAAGCAGTGGGAGTCTGCAGCTAACCTCCCATCACTTGCAGGGTCAAAGGTAGATTCATGTACCTTCAGCTGGCAGTGAGGTATGGTCGAGCCAGGCTTCAGCCACTCACAGGGCCTCAGTTTTCCCATCTGCACAGGGAGAAGGGAAGGTTCAGTGGCCCTGTGAGCTTTGCTGGCAGGTGGTGATGGGGTGGGTCGTCTGAATCTGAGTCAGGTGAAGTCTAGGTGCTACACCTTCCCCAACCTGGGCTTAGGTTTCATTTTGTTGTTACCCTTTAACCATACCTGCTTTCCAAGAGAGATTTTATATTTTCTTTTTTTTTTGGTGGGGGGGGGATCAGGGTCTTGTAGAATGCAGTGGTTCAATTATAGCTCACTACAGCCTCCAACTTCCGGGTTTAAGTGATCCCCCCACCTTGTTTTTTGTTTTGTCTTGTTTTGTTTTGTTTTGTTTTGTCTTGTTTTTGTAGAGACTGGTGTTTGATATGTTCCCCAGGCTGCTGTCAAACTCCTGGGCTCACCTGCCTCAGCCTCCCAAAGCGCTGGGATTACAGGCATGCGCCACACTACGCCTGGCCAAGATTTTATATTTTCTAAGTGCTTCACATATTGAATGGAAAATAGCATGACAGTTTTAACAGTAGTAAAGAAAGTCACATGAGAGTCCACCACCTAAAATGTAACTTCCTTTTTCTTTGTTCTGGCCTGGTTTGGGCCTTATGTATTTGTTATTGTATCTCTTAAAAAAAAAGAGAGCGAGAGAGACAAACTGAATGAAAATTTTTAAAAAAGGAATTAAAAAAAGAATTTATGATCTTCTGCATCAGATTATTCCACAGTAAAGTAGACTAGAAATAAGAGACAGTTGTTTGTGATCAAGCAGAATCACTACCATTTTATTTAATTCTATCTTTCTGTATTGGGTGGATGGACATCTTCAGAAGAAATTTAATAAACTAACTTTTTTCTTGGCCTTTGTACTGCTGTGTGAAGCAACTATGAACATTTTTACACTTTTTCATCAGAGTACCAGTGCTCCAAATGATCACTTTGATCAGCGTTCTTAACTTTATTTTAAAAGAGTGCAGTGATCAAAATTAGATCCCCATACTTGAATAAATTTGACCACTTATTTAATGAGAATGTGATTTATAAATTGTTATGTGCTACATAAATATGGTTTATGTTACTAAGTTTATGCCTGATGTCCATTGAGATGTGTAAAAACATTTCTTTAGCTTTCTGGGTTGTATTTTTTGCTCATTCCAGTATAAATTTTACTTAAAAAATTAAATCCTGGGATTCTAGCAATAAATTACTTATCCAATAGTAAGGGCATAGCTACAAACTTAAAGTTCATCCTAAAAACCTTTGCATATCCAAAACATTTATAAATTTGACATCCCTAAAGCCTGGGTGTATGTAACAGAGTTCCTGCATGTACTACTTTTTAATGTGTATTCTGGATATAATAAAAGTGATATCAAATCAGAGCAGTTTAGAAACAGCTAAAGAAAGGAAGGGAAAAGCTAGGAAGCTATTATAAGCAAGTACATAGGCAAGTGAGATATATAGATGACTTTCTGATAGACAGCCATAAGATTGAAGAGCCTTAGAAAGTGTTTCTACGTAAAATTCCTCCAAATCATAACACTTGTGACTATTATACATAGCAAAAATAGTTTTTAGAACACCAAAACACTGTGAAATAATTGATAGTGATTTCCATGGGAGGGTTAAATTGGGAGACAAGTGTAAAATACATTTGAAAATCCTATTGAAATGTCTAAGAAAAAAGTTTTGCTATATCTATTACTGACTCTGATTATGGTGATTTTTTTTTTTTTTTTTTTTTTTTTGAGACAGAGTCTTGTTCTGTCACCCAGGCTGAAGTGCAGTGGCACGATCTCGGCTCACTGCAACTTCCGCCTCCCAGATTTAAGTGATTCTCCTACCTCAGCCTCACTAGTAGCTGAGACCACAGGCATGTGCTACCACGCCCGGCTAATTTTTTGTATTTTTAGTAGAGACGGGGTTTCACCATGTTAGCCAGGCTACTCTTGATCCCCTGACCTCGTGATCCACCGGCCTCAGCCTCCCAAAGTGCTGGGATTACAGGCATGAGCCACCATGCTCGGCCTGATTATGGTGATTTTTGCTGTCTAGATTTTTCACTCCCATAATAGGTCTAATGAATTCCTGTCCATTCCTCCAAATGTTTTCTACTAAAATTTACTACTTATTATTGATTGTGTTTTTCCCTGTTATTGTAGAATATTTTTTGGTCATACTCATTTTGCAAAGTTAATTTAAAATTGCATTTTATATTCTAGCATATTCACTAAACCATGCCTAGTTAGTATCATCTTAAAATACAAAGATCTAGGCCAGGTCCCGTGTCTCACATCTGTAATTCTAGCAACTTGGGAGGCCAAGGTGGGCGGATCACTTGAGCTCAGGAGTTTAAGACCAGCCTGGGCAACGTGGCGAAATCCCATCTTAAAAAAAAAAAAAAAAAAAAAAAAAAAAATCCCAGGTACTTGTGAGGGCTGAGGGAGGAGGATTGCTTGAATCCAGGAAGTCGAGGCTGCAGTGAGCTGAGATCGTGCCACTGCACTCCAGCCTGGGTGACAAAGTGAGACCCTAATTTTAAAAAAAGAAGATTTTTAAAAAATTACATTTAAGAAATTAAACATAGCCACTAATAGATGGTTGATTTTAACTCTCCTCTAAATTAAGAAAATATATTCTTGGAGTTATAAATTTTATTGGCTTTTAAGTAATATCTGATCTTGCAAATAGTAACTTGCTATCTGAAAACGGCATCATTCTTTTGGATTTTTAGGGCATTCGTAAAAGAAATGACAAATTATTTTTTTTTCTGTGGAGAAATGATTAGCAGATGATGGGACAGTCTTATATAACTGGATCTTTTAGAACTATCAAAGATTAAGTAGTAAAATGGTATAAAAAGTTTCTTGACAATGTTATTTTCCCTTCCCTTCCCTTTTTCCGTCTCCCCACCCCAAGCTGGTTCCTATGTAGCTCTCACTGTTCAGGGACGCCCACCTGGGTCGCCCCAGATTCCACTTGCCGACTCTGAAGTAGAGCCATCAGTCATTGGACATATGTCTCCCATCATGACATCTCCTCATTCACCTGGAGCATCTGGGAATATGGAAAGAATCACTAGTCCTGTGCTCATGGGGGTAAGAATGGGGAAATTTCTTAGTTAAATACTCAGTCCTATAAGGATGTGTTTACTTTATATTAAGAGTGTTCAAGTATTAGGCTGATGAACTAATTAAATTTAAGGTTCTAGAAAATAATTTCCTAATATAAAAATTACATAATAGGAATGATTAGAATATTGTCATAGCAGATTTAATTTAACAAGTATTAAACACCTGTCATATGTAAAACAATGTGCCACCCACAAAAATATAGTTAAGGTACTCTAATGTTCAAGGTTATAGTCATCTTAGAATGTGTAAGTTTAGGAGGGCGGGGATTTTTGTTTATTTTGTCTACTGTTATGTTTCCAGCATCTGAAATATTGCTTAGCATGTAGAAGGTGCTTAACAAAGCTTTGTTGATTGAGATTAAATCAAGAGTGTACAAGTAACTATAATACAAGGCAGAATGTAGACATTATGAGGGCAAAAAAATACTAAGTTCTATGAAGATTCAAAGGAGAGAGAAAGCACATAGAAGAAGAACAATAAATAGAAGGAGCCAAGAAAGCATCAAATATTGTGGAGAAGTAGCTAGGATTTTTGTTTGGTTGGTGCCTGTTAAGGATGTACATAGTGGGAGATGAACTTGAAAATAGTAGGTTGACTATTTTGAAAAGTCACATCTCCCGAGCTAATTTACATGTAACTAGATAAGCAGTAAGAATCCATTCAACGTTTCTTTTTAAGCAAAAGAGTACATGATTATCCTAGGATTATAGGAAGACTAATTTGGTAAAATATTGTAGGCTTGTGAAACAAGGAGGGATGATGGGTGATGAATTAGGGAGCTGTCTTCATATTTCAGGTAAGAGGTACTGGGATTTTGAGCTATGCATGGGGATCGATAGTAAAGATCCGAATGAGGGAAAGTAAAAGATACTATTCTTATACTAAGACAACTTAATTTCTCCAATATCAATATTTAATGTTCCCTTGAATCCAGTTTAGTAAAGATGAAATAGAAGGGCAGACATTTCTTTGTAGTTTCTTGTCTTTTAAGTGTCATATCTAAAAGTTTGTCCTTATAACCCAGAAATAAAAACCTAATAGGTATTGATAATTGGAGCCAAGGCAGAACTTTGTATGTCACATTTTCTCTATTTATTTTAGCTTCATTTTCTCTATACTGGTTGTTGTTTGTTTTTTATCTTTTTCTCTTCTAGGAGGAAAACAATGTGGTTCATAACCAGAAAGTAGAAATTCTGAGAAAAATGTTACAGAAAGAACAGGAACGGCTACAGGTATTAAATGAGAAGTAGGGCTGTGTACAGGCCAATAAAAATGTGAGTGGGCATGGTTGAGTTGGTGTTTATCATAGTCACAATCAAGCAGTATTGTAACCAATGCCATTAGTTATATTATTGATTAAGAATGGACTATTTCTGTATCTTTTTTACATAAGTAATTAATTCTGAAAATATTTTTATAACTTTTCAGTTATTGCAGGAAGATTACAACCGAACACCTGCCCAAAGATTGCTAAAAGAGATCCAAGAGGCCAAGAAACACATTCCTCAGCTGCAAGAGCAGTTATCCAAAGCCACAGGCTCTGCTCAGGTAGCATTACTATTACAAGTGCTACCCAACTTTTTGCAGGAGAATTTTCTTCTGGGAATGTGTCAGAGAATGTTGCAGTTGACTTTTTTAAAGTTATTTTTCTAGCGTAGGACAACAGGATGTCCTGTTAAGGATGTTACAGAAGTAATGATTAACAAAAATAAATGTGGGCGTCTGATTGTTTGCTTGCTCATGATATCACATTTCTGTGTTCCATAATAATGTAAAAAAGAATTGAGTGCTTTTGCTTTGATGTGACCAACTACTAAAATGTATTTATATATATATATTTATATTTTTTTTGTGGTTCATTCTGCCATCTTAAAACAGAATGGCAGTTGATATGTTTTTAAGTAGGAATTTAAGATTTTAAAATGACAGGCATTAAGCTAAATACATGGAGAAGCATTTTCTTATTTAATCTGCATAACATCTCTGCGGTTACTTATGGTTGTTTTCCTCCAGTTTGCATATATACTTAGAGTTAGATTAAATTACTTGTCTGAGGTCATATAGCTGAAAAGTAATAGAACTGGAATTCAAACCCAGTCTAAGGATTCAAAAGCACATTCATACCCTTAATGACTATATTTTTATTGTAATTTAAAAATAGATTTCAGTAGAATTTGCTGTATAGGTATAAGCTTTAGAGATAATGGTCTCATAAGAAAAAAAAAAAAAAAAAGCTCAGCATTTATATGTTAACCAGACTTACATTCTGTAATATTCAGATTTGGGATATGTAAAGCACCTTGTACTTCATCTTAAAGCAAAGTAGATAAATTGCCTATACATTTAAAATAGGTAAACACTGTTTATTTATCACTATTCCTGAGTTGAGTCTGAAGGGAAAGCTACATATTCGCAAAAGAATTATTTGAGATCATCTAGCCTAATCTGCTTACTTTCTGATTAAAGAATACATAGTTAAGAAACCTAGGGTCTAAACTGCTTAAATCATCTATACAAGACCATACAGTATGTAAGGTCCCCTGACATCCTAGTTTAGTGTACTTTTCATTCCATTTTTTTTCATTACTTTCAGTCCCACTAGCTATGTCACATTTTGCGTGTTACACCTCAGTATAATGTTGACAGTTTTATGTTATTACTAGACAAATACAATATTCTTACCCTATTTGGGCAGCTGTCTAAATCTTTATAACCTGGCCAGGCGTGTGTGGCTCACACCTGTAATCGCAGCACTTTGGGAGGCCAAGACGGGCAGATCATCTGAAGTCAGGAGTTTGAGACCATCCTGGCCAACATGGTGAAACTCCGACTCTACTAAAAATAAAAAAATTAGCCAAGTTTGGTGGTGCGTGCCTGTAATCCCAGCTACTCGGGAGGCTGAGGCAGGAGAATGGCTTGAACCACGGAGGCGGAGGTTGCAGTGAGCCGAGATCCTGCCACTGCACTCCAGCCTGGGTGACAGAACAAGACTCCATCTCAAATTAAATAAATAAATAAATGCTTCTAACCTGATCTAAATGCTTATAATAATTTATGTTATAGCATTATGTCCCAGAATTGACCATTGATTGACATTCTGAAGCATTGGGAGGTAGTTAACAAGAAACTGTAGGGTAATAACCTTTATTAATGGTCAGACAATATCAATTAACAAAACATTTTACCTTTTTGCTATATCTGTAAGTTTGAACTTACATTCTTTTTACCAGAATATCACTTGCCCTGTCTTTAAGGTCATGCCATTTTAGAATCCCAGAATTAGTAGTTACTTATGGATTTTACTCGTAGAATTTTAACCATGCTTGAGCACATCAGAATGTCCAACTTTTAACAGTCTCCATGTAGATTATAGTACCACTCTATTTCTTTATGCAGCAAGTAATGAAAGTTTTCTTTTATGTGTTTGTGTGGCTGTGTTTTTCTTTAATCTGTTTTAGGATGGAGCTGTAGTTATACCCTCCAGACCTTTAGGTGACACCCTAACAGTCAGTGAGGCAGAAACAGATCCTGGAGATGGCCTGGGCAGGACTGACTGTAGCAGTGGAGATGCTTCTCGGCCCAGTAGTGACAATGCAGATGTATGTATTCAGCGTTCTAAATCTTTTTTCTTCTGTATTCTTCTTTACAGCCCCTTTCTAGATTTGATTTTAAGTAATATGAGTTAGAGGTGTCTTAGCACTTTTTACCATCCCCATTTTTAATATACCAGTTTGATAAACAGAAATCTGGATACTGTTGTATATAAGCTTTTAATTCCAGAGTTCACTTTTTCCCTTCAACACCCATTGCCAACTGTTTCTTTTACAGGGATGGAATTTCCCAGCAGGCATCTTGTTCGTGGGTAGAGAAGTTACTAATGCCAGTGCATTCTTACTGAACCGAGAGGCCAATTGTTGATATCTTTAAGAGCATGCTAATATTCCATTTGTGGTCAGAGTGACTCAGTCTTGAATCATGGGGCACTTTGCCATTACCAAGAGGAAAAACCTTAGTCCTGTTAGATAGGCTTCAGTTAATAGCCCAGGTTTGGTAACAGCACTTTCTTGATTAACCCAGAAACTGCCAGATGAACATGAGTATCTGTTAAGATGATAATAAAACATTTTAAACTGAGTATGATGTAGCACCATGGACATGTGAATACTTAAAAGCTAAGTTCAGTATTATTTACTCAGCAATACTTTGTAAATTGTATGCAGTGATAGGAATAATGACTTAAATGACCCTCTTTAAAAGTGATGAGGGAAGTAATCTGAACGAATGTTTTGTAATTGTAGGTCGTGAAATCAATTTTGTGGGTTATATTTCTTTAAAAAAAAGAATAGGAAATACAGTGCTTTGCATATAGAAGAGGTGTCACTTCTTGGGACTTCTGTTACATATACACACATCTACTGTTTAACAATGTGAAGTTTCTCTCTTGTTGAAGGTTGTTGGAGTAGGGGTTGTTTTGTTTTGTTGTTTTTTAAAAAGGAATCCATGGTCTAAGCCATCAGTCAGGCTATCTCTTGAGGCTTAGGCCCAGTGACCCAGTTCCTCATCCAAAAAACAAACTGAGGATTTGTGGGTTTTTATTTATTTATTTATTTATTGAAAGATAGTGATAGGAGTCTTGTGATTGGGTTAGCTAAAGGTTTTAATGGAAAATTTCAATTTGGGCTCAGGGAAAAAATGGTAATAGCTAATATTTGTTGGGTATATATCCCATACACAGTGATGTGTTTTATGTTCCTTAGTTAATTCTCAGAACAGCCTTATGAAGTAGTACCGTTGTTACTGTAACTTTACAAAAGAAAAAATTGAGTTAATTAACTTTAACAAAGGGAGTTAACTTTCCACACTTATTCAGGCAGTAGGTAATCTACTTCTGCCTAGTTCCAAAATACCAGTAATCTAAATATAAACAAAAGCACTGAGGTATGAAAATGCATAACATTTTGAGAGAGCAGTGAAAATTTTAGGGCCACCTGGCGTATTAGGGTTATAGATGAAATGGCTAGAGATTATCTTAGAAGCCAAATCATGAGTCCAGGTTATGAAGGGCTTCAGCTGGTTCTAGCAGTACATACTGCTTTTGGGAATGCTTCTCGTACTCTTCTTTTCGTTTTAGTGCCGCATCTCCTCTCTGTTTTCATGGCTTGTCCCTACCATGACATGGGAAGTTCCTTAGAGCAGAGGGACTGTTTTGTCTGACTTTGTGTTTCCAAAGTGTAACAAATTGTAGGCATTCAGAGCAAATGATACGAATGAGAAATTTGAATTTTATCTTGTATTTAGAGGAATGTTGCAATAAAACATGTGACTTAGAAATATAACTTTATAAAAGAGTGAATTGTCGGCTGGGCGCGGTGGATCACGCCTGTAATCCCAGCACTTTGGGAGGCCAAGGCGGGCCAGTCACAAGGTCAGGAGTTCAAAACCAGCCTGGCCAACATAGTGAAACCCTGTCTCTACTAAAAATACAAAAAAAATCAGCTGGGTGTGATGGCACACGCCTGTAATCTCAGCTACTCTGGAGTCTGAGGCAGGAGAATTGCTTGAACCAGGTAGGTGGAGGTTGCAGTGAGCCAAGATCACGCCATTGCACTCCAGCCTGGTTGACAGAGCAAGACTGCATCTCAGGGGTGGGTAAAAAAAAGAGTGAATTGTTGAGTATAGAAATAGGCATTCCAGTAAATTAAGACTGTTTGACATGTAATTGATACTTAGTATTTGAATAAACGAAATCAATTAATAAAGTGGGCTTTATCTTGCATGCAGAAGAGAGGCACCATCAGAAATGTATCTGTGGAAAATAATTTGGAGTAAAGAGGGAGATCTGTAGGAAAAGAAGACTGCTTGGCTTAATAGGAACTTTAATAAATGTGTGCTGAATGGATAATAGTTAGCATTTATTCAATAACTACTTTGTGCCAGAGGTTATACCCAATGCTTTACAGATACTCTTTTTTAACACTCATAATAATCTTAAAAAAGCAGTATCACCATTGATGAGGAAACTGAGGCCAAATAAATAATTGAATATTGTGGAAATCCGAGTGAGAAATGATAAAGTCCAAGCTAGGCTGTCTTCTGAACACATAACACACAGGTTTAATTTCTACAAGTGTCCATTTGCGACTAAAGATGTGTTGCTTTTAGCTTATGGATTTCCATGTTTGTTTCAATTGTATTATAAGTATGGGGGAATCAGTCTGCTTTTGTTGTTGTTGTTTTAACAGTACTTTGAATTGCTGTTTTACATTTTATCTTTTGAATCAGTTCTTTTAACTTTTTCATTGTCTTCTCATTTTTATAAAATAATTTCCTGGTGGTGGTTGTGAAAGTTCCTGCTTTTGCTTACCTTGGAGAAGGCTTTAAAGAATGCCCTGATACCCAGTTCTCACAAGAGAAGCAACTTGATAACAAATCATCATCTAAAATTCAGAGCATCTCTCATTTTGATATTTCAGTTTGTGAGTGATATTTTTGAAAAACTATTTATTTTGGAAAAATTTTAAACATATTCAAAAGTAAAGACTAACATAATCCTCCTCAGGTCCCTGAGAACCTGGCCTTAGCAGTTTTGTTTGTACCCGCTATTCCTCACATCCTCGAAACACTGGATTAAAGTAAATCCAAGGCATTAGTTTAATAATGTGTCTCTCTCTAAGAGATAAGTTTTTAAAATATAGCTGTCATATTCTTATTAAATCCTAAGAATTAATATTTTCTCAATGCACAGTTTTATTACCTTGTTTTATAATGATCTTTTTACAGTTTATTTGATTCGGGATCCAGTCAAGGCTTTCATATTGCCATTGGTTGATAAGTCATTTTAAGTCTTTATAATTTATAATAATTTCCTTCTTTTTTTTCCTTGGCCATTTTTTTTGTTGTTGTTGTTAAAGAAATTGGGTCATATGTTCAGTAAAACAGTCCATTTTCTAATTATATTTTCGTGGTGTTGTATGACATGTTACTTTATCTAGATTTTCTGAAAACTCCCAGTTAAATCTACAAATCTTGGTCACATTAGGATTGATAGTTGTTATTTGGAATAATTCATGGATGATATTGTGTACATCTCATTATATCACATCAGGATGTGAATGGCTGTCTTACTGTGGTTGTAAGCTTAAGATGTTTAGGTGATGTCAACATGATTTCCTTCATTATAATGTTCCCTATCAAACAGCTTTTATGAAATGTTTTCACATGCCATTCGTGATCAGAATGCCTAGATCCATTGTTTAATTCTGAGTTTCAAAAGGATATTATTGTAATTTTGTCATTATTTCTGTATTTGTTACACGGAGTTATGTTA
Organism: Piliocolobus tephrosceles; assembly: GCF_002776525.5. NCBI lineage: Eukaryota > Metazoa > Chordata > Mammalia > Primates > Cercopithecidae > Piliocolobus > Piliocolobus tephrosceles. Next base: position 110,095,985 of record NC_045446.1, read on the forward strand.
CAAGAAATGATTTCCCTTACTAGCTAATAGATTACCCTAAAATATAGCTTATGCAGAAAATGTAGGGTAAATACTTCCCTTGATTCTTTTCAGAAGAGTCTTTTCAGGAGAGATGATACTCTTACAAACTCCGACAAGTGGGAAGGGTATATGTGTGTAATATTTTGAACTCACAGATTTCCGTATGAGTTACTCTTTTTTTTGTTGTTGGTGGGAACCCTCTTAAATTTTCTCCTGTGTTCTTTTGACATGCCCCTCCAATATCTTTGATAGCTTTCTTGATGTTTGTGACAGAATTATTCTAATCTTTTATATATCTTGCCCAAGACCTGAAAGTCATTCATTTCTCCAAGGTGGGGCATACATTTGAAACTGCTGTTTTCTCTTGGTGGCAGAAATACCTTGTGATACCACCAAGATAACTTGGTATATGCATAGGTAAAATGTATCTTCCCTGTTGACATTCATTAGGTCTCTGGTTCCTCATTTTTGGTTGCTCTAAAGAATGTCTCCCATTGCTTTGGGGTGTTCCTCATCTCCACAAAGTGAGTTTCTGCATCCCATATGGTTTATATTTTATACAGTCCGTTCTCAGTATTTGTGGGCAGCATCTGTGGATTCAGCCAACCGTGGATCACAATATTCAGGAATAGAAATGCATCTGTACTGAATATGCACAGACTTTTTTCCTAGTCATTATCCCCTAGACAATACAGTGTAACAACTATTTGTACAGTATTTACACTGTATTAGGTATTATAAGTAACCTAGAGATGATTTAAAATATATAGAAGATTTGCATAGGTTATATGCAAATACTATACCATTTTATATCAGGGACTTGAGCAACCATTCCCCCACAAATACTGAAGAACAACTGTATTGGGTATTATATAATACCATATAAATGTATTAAAATCCACCTTTCACATGAAAGGAGTAACAGAATAGTAGAAGCTTAATTGTACTCATAAGTAGGGCAAAATGCTTTTAACTTGAATAGAAAGGATAGTTTGAGAAAGTAAGGGTTAAGGAAAATAAATAAAGAGAGTTTGATTTTGGCCGGGCACGGTGGCTCACACCTGTAATCCCAGCACTTTGGGAGGCCAAGGCGGGCAAATTATGAGGTCAGGAGATCGAGACCATCCTGGCTAACACAGTGAAACCCTGTCTTTACTAAAAATACAAAAAATTATTTGGGCATGGTGGCGGGTGCCTGTAGTCCCAGCTACTCGGGAGGCTGAGGCAGGAGAATGGCGTGAACCTGGGAGGCGGAACTTGTAGTGAGTCGAGATCGTGCCACTGCACTCCAGCCTGGGTGACAGAGCAAGACTCCGTCTCAAAAACAAAAAAGAATTTGATTTTGACATAATGAGTTTGAGGTATGCAATATATCTAGTAATTTGGTAGAAAGTAACCTCCAGGCCTGGAGATTAGGTAAAATTGTTTTGTTGACTCTGTATTGTTTATCAACATAAAACTGAAAAGGTGAGAGAATAAGTGACTTGTCGAAGTAAGGAAAAAGTAGCAGAACCAAGTATTTTATGAAAGATATTTAGTAGTTGTAAATACAAATATGAAATTCAGAGCAATTTTTTTTCACACTTTTTTCCCTCATCTCCTTTTGGTGTGCCTATTGAAATGAACTGAAGATCTTGTTTTTTTTTATTAGAGTCCCAAGAGTGGCCCAAAAGAGAGGATTTATCTAGAGGAAAACCCAGAGAAAAGTGAAACAATTCAGGACACTGTGAGTATGAAATCTATGTAATGATAGTGCTGTCTTTAGCTTTCCTTATACTTAACGTATAATATAGGCACATCTGATGTTTACATATTTTATTTTTTATTTTTTGGAGAAAAAAATTAAATGTATTAAAGAAACTTAATAAAGATTTGAATAAGTCAAGAGCTATTCCATGATTAGTAAGTATTATTAGGTTCCTTAGTATCTGTCGTGGTGGTAACATAGAATGTACTAGTTTAACCATTTGTAAGTGTACAGTGGCATTAAGTATATTCACATTGTTGTGCGACCATCACTGCCAACCATCTTCTCCAACTGCAACTTGGTACCCAGTAAACACGAAATCTACATTTCCCCCTTCCCCGGCCCTGGCAGCCACCATTCTATTTTCTGTCTGTATGAATTTGACTACTTTAGATACTCAGGTAAAAAGAATGATACAATGTTTATCCTTTCATGACTGACTTCCCTCACTTAGCATATATCTTCAGCTTTCATCCATGTTGTAGCATGTGTCAGAATTTCTTTCCTTTTTGAGACCAAATCATATTCGTGACATGTATATATACCACGTTTTGTTTATCTGTCTGTCAGTGGGTACTTAGATTGCTTCCACTTTTTGGCTATTGTGAATATGCTGCCTTGCCTTCAGTTTTTATGGGTGTTTATCAAGAAGTAGAATTGCTCGATCTTACATATTCTTAATTGCATGCTTTTAAGCATTCTCATTTTATTTTCTAATTAGATTTGTTTACAGTTGTGGAGTAAAAGATACAACAGCATTTTGTAATGTTTTTATTGTCAGCAACATAAGGACTATCGAAAAATCAGAGACATTAAATCAGTTATAAAATCAAAATTGTCTGACTGCTGCCCTAAACTAATTTATGTTGTTTCACCTGATTTCTTTTTCTTTTTTTAAATTTTTGTAGAGAGGGATTTCGCCATGTTGGCCAGGCTGGTCTCAAACTCCTGACCTCAGGTGATCCACCCGCCTCAGCCTCCCAAAGTGCCGGGATTATAGGCATGAGCCACAGTGCCCAGCCAGTTTCACCTGATTTCTTTTTTTTTGGAATTATTAAAGCCTTGAGGTTAAAGAAAATAATAAGAGTTATTAAAAGGCAGAATGTGTTTAGGAGACTCAATATGTAGTGTTGCAATACAAGGAGGAAAAACTACATATACTTATTATTCACTCAGTTTAAAACTTGTGGATCTGTTTATACAGCTTCAGCTATAACTGCTATAACTGCTGTGCACATGACTCTCAAATCATAGACCCACCCTTCTTTGCTGAACTCCATCCAGGTCTTGCAATGTTAAACTGCTGTCAGATTTAAGCCAAACTCATTTTTTTCCTATTTCTTCCAAAATTTTTATTCCCCATTGCTATATTGTCTTTAATTTTAGTACTTATGGTCTTCAGACATCCTGTATGTATGTATGTATGTATGTATTTATGTATGCATATATTTGTGTATGTATATATGTATGAATGAGACAGGGTCTTACTCTGTCGCCCAAGCTGCAGTACAGAGGTTGACTATAACCTCAAACTCCTGGGCTCAAACTGTCCACCTACTTTAGTCTCCCAGGTAGCTAAGACTGTAGACACATGCCACCATGCCTGGCTAATTTATTTTGGCTTTTTTTAGAGGTGGATCTCTGTTTTTCCCAGACTGGTTTCAAACTCCTGGCCTCAAGTGATCCTCCCTCCTTGACCTCCCAAAGTGCTGCGATTACAGGCCTGAGCTACTGTGCCCAGCACCGATGTTTATTATTTTATATATTAATGCCTCTGTACTGCCGTTTCTGTGCTGAATCCAACTTTGTGAGTTGACAAATGGAGGAGCTATTGCGTGGGGAACTATCTGCCAATCTACAATTTATTCTTAGAATTTTGGTATCTTTGTTTCTGTAGCAGTGTTTGTGAGATTACTTGACGATTTTAGAGTATTTTATCAGTGATTTTTCAACCAAGAATGATTGAGCCTTCGTGGACATTTAACAGATGTCTGGAAACATTTTTGATGTCTAGGGCTTTGAGGTTACAGTTGGCATCTGGTGGGCCCACAGAGGTCAGGGATGCTGCCACACGTCTTAGAATGCACAGGCTAGCCCCTACAACAAAGAACTCTCTGGCCCAAAATATTAACAGTGCCACAGTTGAGAAATCCTGAATTATACGTTTATGAAAATTAATTAAAAATGAAAAAATAGAGTTCGATGATAGCCTTCAATTATGTATCATTAATGGAAATCTTGGGTTAGTACTCCTCAGGTATATTAACCTCTCTTCTAACTTTGTATTATCATTTCTGCTCTTATTTTTCCTTTGTCCTATTGTCTTCATTCACTTTTTCTTTAATTTTTTAATTGTGACCTTTTATGTAAGCCCAACTTTATTTTTTTCTGTAAGAAGTTCTAAGTATGTATGAATTAATAAAAGAAGTTACAAAAGTGTACAGAAAATGTTAGAGTCAGACAACCAAGTGTACAGTGAGCAAAGGATATTTCCTGTTTCCAAGGGAAATGGTTTTTCCCCTACCCCCCCGGCCATGAAAATTTGTGAACCCCTACTTTGAAAATAAAGTACTTCAACGGAAATAAACAAAACGAAATCTCACCATTTAAGTGAATCATGTCTTTTTGATGGGTTGGCTTTATTCTTTTTCTAAATTTGACCACCAGATAATTTTTCTGTTTCTTTTCCCTGAATGTGGCCAGGACACTCAATCACTTGTCGGAAGTCCCTCAACCCGTATAGCACCTCATATTATTGGAGCAGAAGATGATGATTTTGGTACTGAACATGAACAGGTGATGACTTTTTTCTTTCTAAAAAATAAATTATTACTTTTCTGCAATGTCTGATTTGTTGCAAAAATGAACACTTTCTGGAGATTAAGATAACATTTGTAAGGATTTGAAGCTAAATCTTAGAACCAGTAGCTCCTTGGGTTAATTGCTTATTTTAGCTTTGACCAATAGAAATGACCTTGCTTTTAAAGCCAGTGAGAGGCCATTAATTTATATTTAAGTACTTCATTTCTTTGGGGTTGAGTGTGTTTCTTAAAATAGTATTTTTTTTAAAAATTTCACATCCCAGTTCATTGGTGGTATAAGGGAGTATGATTAGCTAGATTCTTGTCCTTGTATCTTGTGATCTTGCTAACTTCACTTATTATTTCTTGGTGCTTTTAAAAATAAATCTTTTGGAGTTTTCTACATAGATAAACATGTCTGTAGTTTTTATTTCCTTATTTTCAAGCTGTTTATCTTTTGTTTCTTGTTCTTGGCTTTATTGCACTGGCTAGGACTTCTAGTATGAGATTGAATTAGAGTGACAAGACATGCTTGCCTTATTCCTGATCTTAGGGAGAAAACAGTCAGTCTTTCATCATTAAGTATGATGTTAGCTATAAGTATTTTTTAGAGGCTCTTTGTAAGGTTAAAGGTTACTAGGTTAAGGAGTACTCCTGGTTTGCTGAGAGTTTTTATCATGACTGGATGTTGAATTTTGTTGAATGGGATTATTATGTAGTTTTTCTGATTGTCTGTTAATATGGTAAGTTACATTGATTGATATTAGAATATTAAACTAGTCTCGCATTCCTGGAATGAAACCCAGTAGGTCATGATGTATTATCCCTTTGATATATTGTCAGTTTCAATTTGCCATTATTTTACTGAGGATTTTTTACATCTTTGTTGATGAGGTATATTGATGTATAATTTTTCTTTTTGTAATACCTTTGCCTGGTTTGATAGTTGGGTAATGCTGGTCTTTAGAATGATTTGGGAATATGAAAATTGAGATGCTAGTTTACATTATTATCATTTTCCGTGTTCAGTATATTTAGGGATTATACAAATATTCTAGGATTTAGCTTACTTAAAATCATACAGCTTCATTTCCCACCATTTCTGCAATTAACCCAGAAGAAAAGAATAAACAGCTATTTTATGATTGGGCAAAAAGCCTTCCACTACATTTCTAGAAATGTTGTTAGACTGTTTTTTACATACTGATTTGTATACATCCGAACTCCTTGGTAATCATTCCTAAATTTCCATTCTCCCAAAGTGGTCTTTCTTCTAACCTATCCCCAAGAGATGGTTAATGTTCAGAGAAAGAGATTCCATAGCTTCTGCTGCTAATAAATTTTAATGAAATTTTTTAAATCTTGAATTTTTTATAGGGAGATCAAAGTGAAATTTGGATAGCTATGTTCAATTGAGCCTACTTTGCATTTAGTATTTGTATGTTGGAGTTACTGATGCATAATCATTTCTTCCTCTAGATCAATGGACAGTGCAGCTGTTTCCAGAGCATTGAATTACTAAAATCTCGCCCGGCTCATTTGGCTGTTTTCTTACACCATGTAGTTTCACAATTTGACCCTGCAACTTTGGTAATATATTTTACAATCTAGCAGATTCAGAGTTCTTCTCTTGATTCATATACTATAGAACTTTTCCTATCTATACGATGAGTGTGCAGACTTCTTTCAGTTTTCCGTATAAAGGCAGGTATGAAAGATAATTAAAACATTATTTTTTAAAGACTTGGTTATATAGTAGTAACTACATTGTTTATGGTAACCTACCTGTTCCAAACATTCCTACTCAATGATGACCTAGCAAATTACATTTTTCATGGTTCCTCATTTTGTCTTTTTCATTCCTGTCTCTACTACAGCTTTGTTATCTCTATTCAGACCTGTATAAACATACCAATTCCAAGGAAACTCGTCGCATCTTCCTTGAGTTTCATCAGTTCTTTCTAGATCGATCAGCAGTAAGTTGCCAAGTTATGTAATCTTTGCCTTAGTACATGGAATTATTGGCCTCCTGCTTCCAATCTTCCCTCTGTGTTTTTGGATTTTATTGTGCTTTCTCACACCTGTATTATATTTCAATTATTGATTACTCTAGACTTTTTTTTTTTATCATTTCTAAATTAGTTTAGGCATATGAATTCTCACAGTAGGTTTTAGGGGATATGTTTATACACACACATATGTATATATTTGTGTTTTTTTGCATGTGTACAATTAGAGTAAGGAAATGAAAAAGGGAATACATATGCTATTACATATATATTAAGACCCAAGGAATAATACTTGAATAACTGAACTCTGGGTGGCCTCTTTGAAGTTTAGAGGCATAATTTTTACTAAAAAGTGGCAGAAAAGATTATGCTTACACTGAAATAAATGCTGATAATGTTTTACTTTGTCATTAAAAGTGTTAATAAGATTTTTAAAGTAGTAAGTTTCATTGTTAGTCTTGTTACAGGTAAATAGCACCTAGCCCTTAATGCATCCTGGATGATCATGCCGCAGGTCCTTAGTCCTTTCACATTTGCAGTTCCCTTAGATGACTGCTTCATACTTTTCCCCCCTAAAACCTCCATCTCTTCCTTTCCCTAGTCCTTTCTCAGCTGATAACTTTGACCTTGTTGTTTCTCTGAGAAATTTAAAGTATATAGAAGAGAATTTCTACCAGATGTATCTTCTGCCTCCGTTATACCATACCATGTACTCTACTCTTTTCTCCTGATGCTATGGAGTGATTGTCCCGTCTTTTTTTTCTTTTCTTTTCTTTCTTTTTTTTTTTGAGACAGAGTCTTGCTCTGTTGCTCAGACTGGAGTACAATGGCACAATTGCCCCTCACTAAGCCTCTGTCTCCTGGGCTCAAGTGATCCTCCTGCCTCAGCCTCCCAAGTAGCTGGGACTACATGCGCACACCACCATGCCTGGCTAATTTTTGTATTTTGTAGAGATGGGGTTTTGCCATGTTGCCCAGTCTGGTCTTGAACTCCTAGGCTCAAGCAATCTTTCTGCTTCATCCTCTCAAAGTGCTGCGATTACAGGCATGAGCCACTGCACCTGGCCTCAATTCTCCGTCTTTTATCTAAGGCCAGCTCTGCCCCAGTTTACGGTGCATTTCCTTATACCTACTCAAAGACCTTACTTTAACAATTATCCTCCCTTCTCCTGCACATCGGTTTTATATTTTCTACAGATAATTATTCACATTAGCGTGTAAACATTGTTATTTTCCCTTTCTAAAAACGAACACACAAACATTTTGGCTCTACTTCTCCCTCCGGCTCCTGTCCCATTTTCTTTGTATTCCTTTACAAAATTGTCTATACACTTTCACATTCAATTACCTACTCAGTGACTTTCCTAACCAACCTACCTAAAATCTCAACCCTTTCACTTTCTGTCACTTTTTCTGTTATTTTTATCCATAGAACTTTTATGTATTTAGTTAGTTAGTTTATACAATCAGTGTTCTGTACCTACAGCTTCCACGGATTCAAACAACCATGGTTGAAAATATTCAAGGAAAAAAACAAAAGCCAATACCACAGTAAAAAATGAAACAAATTTTAAAAAATACAGTATAACAACTATTTGCGTAGTATTTACATTGTATTAGGTATTATAAGTAATCTAGAGATTTAAAGTATACAGCAGAATGTGCATAGGGTATATGCAAATACAATGCCATTTTGTATAAGGGACTTGAGAGTTTGCTGATTTTAGTATCCTTGGAGGTTCCTAGAACCAATACCCCATGTGGATATCAAGGGATGACTATATTCCTACTCTCCTACCCTGAATATAAGCTTTATTAGGCCAGATATTTTTGTTCTGTTCGTTCACTGCTGTGTGCCTAACACTGCTGTGTGCCTAACACTGTGTTCCTGGGACATAGTGGGGTCATTTAGGTATGGTTAAGTGAGTTAGGGTTCTGATCATACTCCCATTGTTTAAAATATTGTATTATTTTTATTAAAATAATTTACTTTCCTAAAAAATGACAGTATATTGAAGTATGTTTGAATTTTGCATTTCTTAAGAGGGCACCAAGCTAAGTCAAAACTTTATATTTTGCTACTCATGATCTGTATATCAATATTAAAGTATAAGAAGAATCCTTACAGTTTGATTTGCTAATTATATTTTTATGCTACAGCTCACATTTATTTCATATAAACACCATCATACACAAATGAGCTTTTATTACTTTTTTGCACTTGAGCTAGAAATGCTTTTAAGAAAGTTGATTTGAGCTACTCTGCCTGTCAAAGAGAAAGTTTTAAAATCCATTTCACTTTTCCTCAAATGAATACAAAGGGATCTTACAATTTTTAGCAGTGACTTATTTTCAAATTTAAAACTTCAGATCTCATAGGACTTGTTTAAATTCTGAAATTATATGACTTAAATAGGTATACAATACAAAATAAGCAAGAAGAGGTTAAGATCTTTTCTCTTAATGCAAAATAATAAAGTTTTCCCCTCCGGTAGTTAGGGGTTGGGGGAAAACAACAGTCTGGTAATTATTATGCAAGTATTATGGGGAAAATCCTGGCTAGGAATAAGTAAATTCTAAGACAGTCACCTTATTTGGTTCAGTAGCAAGAACTGTAGATTGTTACTGGAGATTTAAAACTCTAAAAACTCAATATTTTCTCACTGGGAGTGTGACATTGTGAGGGTTCTTAAACTTTACATAGGAAAATGATTAGGAATATTATTGGTCTTCAGAATGAGCATCTCAAATATAGGAAAGAAAAATCATGGCTATATGTGAGTACGTTTTTCATATGATAATGTATACATAATTTAGGTCTTACCTATATTGATCTAAATGATATATAACTGATTATATTGACCAATGATTCTAGGAAGTCAAAGCCAGTATATTCATTAGGGTAAGTGTGTCACAGAAGCATTCAGTCACCTAGCTAAACGACTGTAGATATTTCCTTTATAGCATGATCTTTGGGAAAAGGGCTTATTTTCAAGTTTAAATAATAGAATGTTCTGGTGCTGTGAAACGTGAATGAATAAATGAGCTTGTACTTGATTATGCTTGTAGAGTGGGTATCCAAGTTGTATCCCCTTACTTTACACAAGTACTTATGTACATCTTGAAATATCTTTGATGTTGTTACACCTTTTGTTTGCATTTCATTTTAGCACCTGAAAGTTTCTGTTCCTGATGAAATGTCTGCAGATCTAGGTAAGCTTGGAGCACTGACATCGTGGAGAATTACATCTTAATAGATACGTAGCTCAGCTCATCTGTAAAGGTTTTGTCTGTCACGTGGTGACTAGTTGATCACCTGAATCACAATGGAAAGAGAGTCTTTAATACATTGAAGAGTAAATGAGGCTGGGCATAGTGGCTCATGCCTGTAATCCCAGCACTTTGGAAGGCCGAGCTGGGTGGATTATCTGAGGTCAGGAATTCAAGACTAGGCTCGCCAACATGGTGAAACCCCGTTTCTATTGAAAATACAAAAATTAACTGGCATGATGGTGCATGCCTGTAATCCCAGCTACTTGGGAGACTGAGGCAGGAGAATTGCTTGAACACAGGAGGCAGAGGTTGCAATGAGCCAAGATCACGCCATTAACACTCCAGCCTGGGCGACAAGAGCAAAACTCTATCTCAAAAAAATAATAATAAATAAAAGAGAAAATGAAATCAGAATTCTGGGATGAAATATACAAACTGCCCTGAAGAACTTCCCTTTGGCAAATTCCAACTTAAATTTATACAAAATAGCGTTAATATGTTGCCAATTGTATGTTGCCCACAACATACCTTTAGATAACATAATTCCTTTCATTTATGAAGAAAAGAGAAGACCTGAGCTCATTCCTGAGGATCTGCATCGCCACTATATCCAAACTATGCAAGAACGAGTCCATCCAGAAGTTCAAAGGCACTTAGAAGATTTTCGGTAAGCTTAGTGGTAGAGTTTGACATGATTATTCTAAATTAATTTTTTTAGGTAAGAAAAAGTTACACTTTAAATACTTAGCACTAGATAAACCGTATAGTCTTACTGTTATTAAAACATAGTGAACATCTGGAGCCAAAGGGTTAGAGTGGAACTAAGAGTCCAGACTCTCCATTCCAGGCACCTTCAGGATCTGAGCTCAGGGCTGTGTCTGTTCTAAGTGTGTTCCTTTAAGATATTGTATGTGTTCTTGGAGTCATTGCTTCTAGAATTTTTACCTCTGGTATCCTAGATGACATGGACCCATAAGTGGAAAAGTGACGTTTTTCCTGTTCCTAGGAATCGTAGCTATGGAGACTGTGATGAAACGTCCCCAGAGTGAGGTAGTTTTTCTTTAGGCTACCTCAGGAAACTTCTCCATTCCCTTTAGGCAGAAACGTAGTATGGGACTGACCTTGGCTGAAAGCGAGCTGACTAAACTTGATGCAGAGCGAGACAAGGACCGGTTGACTTTGGAGAAGGAGCGGACATGTGCAGAACAGATTGTTGCCAAAATTGAAGAAGTATTGTAAGTAATAGAAGTATATGTGGAAATGCCCTCTCTACTGAGATGCTACTTACGCTTGAAGTACCCTTTGGGCAAATTTAGCAAAGCTATCAGATTGTGTATGTGGAGCCATTTATTTTGTCACAGTACTTGAGAAACTGAAATTTTTTTTTTCTTTTTTCTGATACTTTATTTTAGGTAAATTTCTTGTGTTCCTTTTTCTGGGTCTTGGTAAATGGGTAACTCTAAAACTTCTAATCAGTGATCAAAAACAGGTTGATTAATTATTTTCAATGTATAGGCCTTGGAAATATTTCTTGCCATGAAACATATACAGTTGGTGACATGAGGGTGAAACAGATATGGATCTGTAGGGGATCAGGGTTCTTTTGGTATTTTATTCTAGGGTGTGGCCCAAAGCATTTGACTCTGTTCTGTTATTTCAGGTATCTGAGTTAATAACAATTTTTAAGGCCAGGCATGGTGGCTCACACTTGTAATCCCAGCACTTTGGGAGGCCAAGTGGGCAGGTTACTTAAGGCCAAGAGTTTGAGACCAGGCTGGCCAACATGGTGAAATCCCATCTCTACTAAAAACCCAAGAATTAGCCAGGCATGGTGGCGCACTCCTGTAATCCCAGCTACTCAGGAGGCTGAGGCACGAGAATCACTTGTGCCTGGGAGTCGGAGGTTGCAGTGAGCCAGGATCATGCCATTGCACTCCAGCTTGGGTGGCAGAGTGAGACTCTGTCTCAAAAAAATAAGTTAATTAAACTTTCATATTTCATTTTTAAACTTTTTTTTTTTTTTTTTTTTTTTTTTAGGATGACTGCTCAGGCTGTAGAGGAAGATAAGAGGTAACATAACTTTTTTTTGTAGAATTTTAAGAAAAAAAGAAGCTATGTTTTTTCCTTTCGGCCCTAAATTACAATTTATTTCTTTTAATTTACAAGTACAGTTTGTGGTCTCCCTCTGGTGGCTTGTATGTTATTTGACTAATACTCCACTGCTGTCCTGAGTAGAATTCTATTCTCTGTGCAATGACTAGATAGTTCTTTAGTTTTTGTTTGATTCATTTCAATAATTCCAACCTTAGGGTTTTGTAAGTCATTTGATGTCTTTATTCTACCAGCCCTCCCTTCTCAGAAGTCTTAATTTACTTCATCCTTTCTCCTCCAGTTCCACCATGCAGTATGTTATTCTCATGTATATGAAGCATTTGGGAGTAAAAGTGAAAGAGCCTCGAAATTTGGAGCACAAACGGGGTCGGATTGGATTTCTTCCCAAAATCAAGGTGAGACTGAAATAATGTAATAGTGCGTTCAGACCTTAGGGCTTCTTTACGTTTGGGTGCAGTGTCTTCCATTGTCTTAGTATTTACAGTAATCAGCCAATTAATGCTAGTCATACAAACATTAATAAGATACTATCTCTGTTCTCAAGAAGCTCAAAATCTAGTGAGAAATCCAGACATGTAAACTATTACTAGACAATGTGAAAAGTGAAATTAGCAGTTTACAAAGAGTGCTATTTCTAATTCTGTTCGTGCCTTATACTTTTCTTTTACTTTGCCTGAACTAAATACCCCCGTGTTGCTACATAATTATTGTCATGAACATCTTTAGTGGCAGTAGAGTATTCTGTCAGTTTGTAATTATTTGTGTTTGTGTTTAGTGTTTACTAGATTGTAAAGCTGTATGAGTACAAGGACTTTCTTTATTATTGTATTCTCAACTATTAGTAAAATAGTTAGTAAATATTTGTTGAATGGATGAATGAATTGTTTAGAATAAGTTCCTGGTAAATATGCTATAAAACTACCCTTTGATTTTCCAAAGCTGTCAGTGATAAAGGGTTTGAAGAAAACATCTTGAGTCTGAGGTGTACACAGTACTGTGTGCGAACTTTTAATGAGTGCTCTGTGTGTGCACTCACATGTGCACAGGTTTTCATTTACATTTAACAATTTCTTTGAACTAAGCATTAACATTACACTATGAAAATCGCAAAAGCAGTTTACTCTGTTACATATCTCTTATTTTTTGTACTTCAACTCTAGCAAAGTATGAAGAAAGATAAAGAAGGGGAAGAAAAAGGGAAGCGAAGAGGATTCCCCAGCATCCTGGGACCCCCACGGAGACCAAGCCGTCATGACAACAGTGCGAGTATGTTGAAGTTTGAAGTGCTGCATTTTCGCTATTTCAGACCCTCTTCACATCAGAGGCTTCTTTAGCTAAAATGAATTTTTGGAGAAAGGAGTTGTTAAGATGATTTTACTGAACTCCCAACACGCCTTGTTTCCATTCAGTGTTATTTCTGAACTAAGTACCCCCTATGTTGCTACATAATTGTCATAAACATCTTTTGTGGGCCGGGCACAGTGATTCACACCTGTAATCCCAGCACTTTGGGAAGCTGAGGCGGGCGGATCACAAGTTCAGGAGATCAAGATCATCCTGGCTAACACAATGAAGCCCGTCTCTACTAAAAATACAAAAAATTAGCCGGGTGCGGTGGCACATGCCTGTAGTCCCAGCTACTTGGGAGGCTGAGGCAGAAGAATTGCTTGAACCTGGAAGGCAGAGGTTGCAGTGAGCCGAGATTGCACCACTGTACTCCAGCCTGGGCGACACTGGAGCCAGACTCTCCCTCAAAAAAACAAAAAGAAAAGGGGAAAAAGAAAAAAAACATATTTAGTGGCAGTATTCTGTCAAATGTCCATAACATAGTTTACTTACCTCTTCTGATTTTGTTTCCATTCAACTTGTGTTTGTTAAATTTAAAAAAAAAAGTGTGTATAGATCTCTCTACCACACTGTTTAGTCTCTTTATACATACTTACTTAGTCTCCATACTTCTAAAATTTCTCCACCTCTCCATTGTATTTTATTTGCTGATTTCCCTTCCACCCCAGGCCCAATGAAGAGAGATCAACCCACTTGAGATGGCTGCAGGAGAAATAGGGATGGTGGTACCATGGGGAAGGGTCATGTGATGGTTCTTATTTCAGGAAGTACCACACTTGAAAATACTGAAGCCAGGTGCAGTGGCTCTTGACTGTAATTCCAACACTTTGCGAGGCCAAGGCGGGAGGATCACATGAGCCTGGGAGTTCGAGACCAGCCTGGGCTATATAGTGAGACCCTGCCTCTACAACAACAACAGCCAAAATTAGCTGTGTATCATGGTGCGTGTATGTCGTCCGAGCTACTTGGGAGGCTGAGGTAGTATTGCTTTAGTCTGGGGAGTCAAGGCTGCCATGAGCCATCATCTCGCCACTAAGCTCCAGCCTGGGTGACAGAGTGAAACACTGTCTCAAAAAAAAAAAAAAAAGATATTGGCATGGTAGGTGGTGTGAGTAGGATTGTGATAGTGAATGTCCCACACATTGAGGAGTTCTCTCTCAAATGCCATTAGTGCCCCTTGTTGAGAAACACTGAGAAGGTATGAAATTTTCAGAGGAAGTTAAAGAGATAGAGGATTTCACAGATGTTAACTGTGAGTTCCAAGGGATACAAAAGAATTTCAGGAATTAGGGGTTAGATTAGGGTATAAAAAGCTGGGTGAGGGTGTAGAATGCTCTGGAGATTAAACACCTGAGTGGGAGTCTTTGGCTTCTTGTGGTGACTTTGTGAACAAGGATAATTAGCAGGATAGGGATTGGTCTGCATGGTGTTTGAGGCACATTATGATGAAGGTGTGAGTGTTGAGAGAGAACTGGGGTGGGAGCTTACTACGAACTCACAGAATTAGAGACTTCATCTTCATTCTTACAAATGAACACAGCTCCATGTCTCTCAGTATTCCTCCTCCCTCTGTCCACCATTGTTCTCCTTCTTTTCTCACGACCCTTCTTCTTTCCCTGCATCTTCCTCTTCCTCACTTTCATCGTCTTGTCTCATCCCTCCTCCATCTCCCCATCTTTCTCATCTACCTTCCTCTCCTTTTCTCTCTTCTCTTCTTCCTTCCTTCTTCTGTCTGTCTGTATGTTTCTCTGTATAACAATCCACTATATATATTTTTGAGGGTCTACCATGTTTCACACATTTTACCAGATTCTTTTACATTGTCCTTTTTTGCTTTTAGCTAATTTGCAATACCGATTATTTTATTTGTTTTATTTATTTATTTATTTATTTTGAGATGGAGTCTTGCTCTGTCACCCAGGCTGGAGTGCAGTGGCGCAATTTCGGCTCACTGCAACCTCCGCCTCCCGGGTTCAAGCGATTCTTCTGCCTCAACCTTCCGAGTAGCTGGGATTACAGGCACATGCCACCACCACACCTGGCTAATTTTATTTATTTATTTATTTTTAATTATTTTTTTTTTTTTGAGGTGGAGTCTTGCTCTGTCGCCCAGGCTGGAGTGCAGCTGGGCGATCTCGGCTCACTGCAAGCTCTGCCTCCTGGGGTCACGCCATTCTCCTGCCTCAGCCTCCCGAGTAGCTGGGACTACAGGCGCCCGCCACCATGCCCGACTAATTTTTTTGTATTTTTAGTAGAGACGGGGTTTCACCGTGTTAGTCAGGATGGTCTCGATCTCCTGACCTTGTGATCTGCCCATCTCAGCCTCCCAAAGTGCTGGGATTACAGGCATGAGCCACCACGCCCGGCCTTATGTATTTTTAATAGTCACGGAGTTTCACCATATTAGCCAGGATGGTCTCAACCTCCTGACCTCGTGATTCGCCCACCTTGGCGTCCCAGAGTGTTGGGATTATAGGCTTGAGCCACCACACCCGGCCACACTCCAGATGATTAACCACCATTTTCTTTTCAGTTGGCAGAGCCATGGAACTACAGAAGGCGCGCCACCCTAAGCACTTATCCACACCCTCATCTGTGAGTCCTGAACCTCAGGACTCTGCCAAGGTGCGCCAGAGTGGGTTAGCAAATGAAGGAACAGACGCTGGATACCTGCCTGCCAATTCCATGTCTTCTGTAGCTTCAGGGGCCTCTTTTTCCCAGGAAGGAGGGAAAGAGAATGATACAGGTGAGCTAGTGCTGTAGTTCAGCGTAACTAAGCATCAAGATTTTAAAACACTAACTGAAAAATAGAGTGGCAAGTTAATCAAGACTAAATCCCAGTTTAATTTAATTTTAACATTTTAATATGCTACAACCAATAATAAATCTATGCTGAATGATAATTTAAGTTCTGATTTGTCAAAAAAAATATTTATTAAGCTCTCTTGTCAGACGTTAGGTTTGTCCCGGATGTTAACATGCAATAATTATACACAGATGCTTGCCTCATGAGCTTACTGTCTTGAGAGCGATAGTCACAAATATAAAAAAATGCAAATTGTGCCAAGTCCAATCAAGGGAAGGTAAAGGGAGTATTGAGGGAACTGGTCAGTAGCTAGAGGCAGATGTGGGTGTCTAAAGAAGACTTTTTAAAAATCTGAGATTAACTAGAGGTTTTATTTTTCAATGTTAGTAGGAAGGCAACTGAAAGAAAAGGTAGAATATGTGGGAGACAGTACATAAGCAGTAGAACAGAGTTGTGAGGAGAGAGGATATGAGATGTAGAGTGTATGTAAAGGTAAGACTATTTACTGAGAGTGAGAGTTCAGTGAGAAGAGCAAGGCAATTTGAAGAGTAAAGAAAGATATGAAGTAATTGTTGTAGATAATTGGGCAAGGAGCTTATTACCATGTCTTCATCCTTGTTCGGGAGGTGGTTCAATTTCTGGTGGTCACATGATCAAGAATGAGGTTCTGGGAGTGGTCCCTTAGGTGCCATAGAAGAGGCTACTAGGGATGAAGACGGCAAGGAACCAAGGAGCCAGGAGTTTGAATAGCTTAATATTCATGGCTTGTGAGGTCACCAAGTGTGGTTTTTATCATGGAGAGGAAAACTGTGAGCCACCAGCCAACTTTTAGCATTGCTAGATTGTTTTGAGGAGGAAGAGCATGTGATAATATCCAGAGCATGAGAGTCTCAGTGGAGCAAGAGATTATACAAGAAGACAAGGCCAGATGCGGTGGCTCACACCTGTAATCCCAGCACTTTGGGAGGCTGAGGCAGGTGGATCACCTGAGATCATGAGTTGGAGAACAGCCTGGCCAACGTGGTGAAACCCTGTCTCTACTAAAAATACAAAATTACAAAATTTTGTAAAAATACAAAAATTAGCCAGGCATGGTGATGTGCACCTGTAATCCCAGCTGCTCGGGAGGCTGAGGCAGGAGAATCGCTTGAATTCAGGAGATGGAGGTTGCAGTGAGCCAAGATCGCACCAGTGCACTCCAGCCTGGGCAACAGAGCAAGACTCCATCTCAGAAAAAAAGAAAAAAAGAAGACAAAATAATGGTCCAAAAATCATATTGAGGAACAAGAAGGCCATCCATCTCATCTCCACCCTGACATATACAATATAAGACAGAAACATCAGTTTCTGTCTCAGAGGGCTGTAGCAGAAGAGGTAAGCCCCTGGGGATAGGCAGGTTTCTACGTAAGACAAAGAAGTACGGGCGATATTTGGAGAAAACTCCGGGGATTTTGTCAGATATGGAACTCTGAAGATACTGGATTGAGTATATGCATTGATATTTCATGGCTCCTGTGACTCATTAAAATAAAAACATGGTAGGTGATGGATGAACAGAAACTATAAAGAGAAAGAAAGTAGAGGAAGGGAATATCTTATCAGGAAATAAGATATTTTAACAAATACTTGAGAGATTGAAAGCAGACAAGAGTGATTTGTTGGATAAAATGTAAAGGAGACGGCCATGGTGGCTTACTCCTGTAATCCCAAAACTTTGGGAGGCTGAGGCAGGAGGATTGCTTGAGCCTAGAAATTCAGGACCAACCAGGGCAATGTGACAAGACTCTGTCTCTCCAAAAATGAAAAAGTCAGCCAGTCGTATGGCATGTGTCTATAGTCCTAGCTAATCAAGAGGCTGAGGTGGGGTGATCACTTGACGTATGAGGGCCAGGCTGCAGTGAGCCATGTTCGTGCCACTGTAATGCAGCCTGGATGGCAGAATGACACCCTATCTCAAAAAAAAAAAAAAAAAAAAAAAGAACCACAAGATAAAACCATAAAGGAAGGCAGAGCCCATAATTGGTTTAAACAGTCTAAGATAGAACCTAATCTGCTCATTGGAACCCTGGAGAGACTTTGGGCTCAGAGTTAGCATATGTTATGCAGTGCAGAAATAAAAAGAGCAAAAATGATGAACTAATTGCAGGTCTATAATCAAAATAGTTACGTCAGCAACTTCTAATCCCTGAATTATAGAGTATGAGCAGTCTCTGTCACTTGTAGACTGGAAGAAAAAACAGTACTCTTTTTTAAAATAATTGAGTGAATTGTGTAGGGGGAGTTAAGTCCCTCCACAATACTGATGGCTTGGAGTTCTGACATTTGGGAGCCCAAGGCCTGACAGTAGACATGCCGGCGACTCACTGTGCTTAGAGAGCTCTCAACTGAAACAGATCTATTACTATATAGCAGCAAAACAAAGCCAAGTCAGCCACTCACTTTCATCATTAAACATGAACATCATTACTCTCCCTTGTCAGAGTCAAGATGTAAGATAATATATAATGCCAAACATATCAGACAGTGACATAAAGAGAGAACACAGATAAACAGAAAAACTTCCCCTAGAAGCAAAAGATAATTTGATAATAAGCAAGAACTTAGCAAAATACTTCTAAGTTAGGTAGTATACTTGGGGACATTAAAGAAGTTATTATCTCTATAAAGCAAGAATAGGGAGCATTCAGAGACAAAAGATTTTTAATATGACTATTTAACACAGTGACATCTGTTATATTATCAATTTCTGTGTGATAAGTTATCCCAAAGCATAATGGCTTAACACAAAAAACATTTATCTCGACTTTTTGGTGGATGAAGGACTCCAAAGCAGCTTAGCCGGGTGGTTCTGGGTTAGAGTCGGTCATAAAGTTGCAGTCAAGATATTAGCCAGTCGTCAGAAAGCTGAGCTGGGGCTGGGGAACCCATTTCTGTGCCCACTCATGTGGCTGATGGCAGGAGGCCTTAGCTCCTCGCTCGTGGTCTTGGCTCCTTGCCACATAGACTTTTCCGTAGAGATACTTGAGTGTTCCATGAAATGGTAGCTGGCTTTTCCTGAGTATCCCAAAAAAGAGAGCAAAAAGAAGGCCCCAGTGTCTTTTCTGACATAGTCTCTATAGGTGCACTCTGTCACTTCTGCAAGTTAGAAGCAAGTCACTAAATCTAGCTCATACTCAGGGAGGGAGGAATTAGGCTCCACCCCGAGGGAGGAATATCAAAAAAATGTGTGGATATATTTTCAGACCACCACAACTGTCAGTATTTACAGGAAAAAAAAGAAGTCCCTAAAATTGAAGTCAAGGAAATATTTTAGAGTGTACATCAGAAATATGAAAGGATAGAAATTTGAGAGAGAAGAATTATATAGGGAACCACTACAGAGGGCCAACATCTGTCTCTCACAAAAAATCAGCTGAGGACGTGGAGAAGAGATGGTTAAACAACAGGAGAAAGTTTCCCAGAGTTGAAGAAGAATACCCATCTTCAGGTAGAAAGGGCTCACTGAGGACCATCTATAGCAAATGCTTTTTTAAAAATCCCTTCTTAACATGTTCTTTGAAATTTAGTGCACCAGGGATAAGCTTTCAGAGAGAAAAAAATGGGGATTATACTGCATCACATTCCTCATCATAACACTGGGTGCTGAAATACAAAAGAGCCATGCCTTCAACTTTCTGAAGGAAAATGGTTTTGAACTTAGAATCCTATATCCATCCAAGCTATTCATCAAATATGAAGAAAGAATAAAAACATTTTCAGATACACAAGGTCCACAGTTTAACCGGAATGTACCTTTCCCTTTAAAATCATTTGAGGATACACATTCTAGCAACATGAGAGGAAAAATTAAGAAAGAAAATGTCCTGGGATCCAGGAAACTTTGGAAACACCCAGGAAAGTGGCAAAGGGCAGTTCTGAAATGATGGTTGTGTCTCAGGCCAAGAGAGCCACGACTCCAGTTTGGAACACAAGAACATCACAGATAAGAAAAGAGGGATCTTAGACGATGGATAGTATGACGCAGCAGAGGAAACAGTTTGAGACTTGATAAAATTATATAACTTTGACAGCAGTAAAAGAAAAGCATTTAGAAATGTTAAGAAAAACAATTGTTCGGGAAGATAAGTCATGATTTCAACATGAAGCAAAATAAAAAGTGGCATGATCTTTAGCAATTGATGGTGTGTGAGAAAGACTTTAATAAACGTTCTATTTGAAGTGGCCCATGAATTGCATCATTGGACCAACAGGAAAAAATATATAATCCTAACTAGTATACTTCTTAATCTGGCGGGAATGATGTATACATTTGTGTTGTAGATGACAGTATATATATGTCATAAGCACTTTTTCTTGATTTTCAGACTTGTAGAATAACCCTACCAAGCAAAGCATGGAATAGTTCATTATGGCTGCAGATTCGAATACAAATGTAAAAAATTCTTTTATGATGCAAGTAAAAATGTAGTTGAAACAAATGAAAGGTAGAAGGAAGGAAATACAATTAGAGGGAGGATGTGGACACTGAATACCTAATCTGACATAGAACAGAGTTGAGATACTAACTTTTTGATAGAACAAAAACATAGACATGTCATTTAAATTTAGGTAGTAACTGATAACCCAGTTAGTAATAATGATAAAACTATTAAACATTGGGAAGAAATGGGAGGAAAGTGAAGGTGGAAAGTGTAAGTCAGCAAAATCCTCAGAGAGGAAAGAAATAGATGCTAACTAAAGATAATAAGTCATGAAAAAGAAAGGGGTTATTTGTAGTTGGACCACTATAATAACTCACATTTGAAAACATGAAAAAGGATTGATACTGGGGTAGAAAAGCATAAGATGGGAAAATGTTGTTCCTCATCATATACTCTTCTGCACTATATGAGTCCTTGCTATTTCTTATGTTAATTTTTAAGAAACAACTTTAAAAATTATTTTTCTGACCAGGCATGGTGGCTCACACCTATAATCCTAGCACTTTGAGTGGCCAAGGTGAAAGGATTGCTTGAGCCCAGGAATTCAAGACTAGCCTAGGCAAAGTAGCAAAACCCCATCTCTACAAAAAATTTAAAAATGAGCCGGATGTGGTGGCACGCAACTGTAGGCCCAGCTACTTGGAAGGCTGAGACGGGAGGATCATGTGAGGCTGAGATGGGAGGATCACGTGAGCCTGAGATGCCATAATTTTATATGTTAAATTTTTAGTTCTAGTGAACCTGCAGTTGGTTAAATAAGAATGTAGCTGTGGATTAGACTGAAGCTCTTCTGGGAACTAAATTTTTTTGGTGACCAGTGACTTTATTAAGTGTTAACACTCTTCAAATGTCTGACTTTTGTCTATAGGATCAAAGCAAGTTGGAGAAACACCAGCACCTGGAGACGCCTTAGATGGCACACCTCGTACTCTCAATACTGTCTTTGATTTCCCACCACCTCCATTAGACCAAGTGCAGGAGGAGGAATGTGAAGTAGAAAGGTAATTCAGTGATATCGTAGAGAAACTTAGGGCATTACTTAAAGTTTTTAAATTATATACTATTCCTATACTTATTAGCATTCTAGCACTTAAGCCTGGCATGGTGGTGTGTACCTATAATCCCAGCTACTTGGGAGGCTGAGGCAGGAGAATCAATCACTTAAACTCAGGAGTTTGAGACAGGCCTGGGCAATGTAGTAAGCCCCCGCTTCAAACTGTAAAAAATAAAATAAATAAATAAATAAGTTGGGTGCATAAAAGAACTAAAACACCATTTCAGAACTTGTTACTGAAATTTAGAAAGGTACTCAAATTTTCTTCAATTTATTTTATATTAAATTATTACAGAATTATTTATCAAGCTTGTTGGAGTTTAACCTAGCTTTGAGTATCCTTGGTATAAATTTATTGATCACCATTTTGTTTTCATGTTACTTTTTACTCTCCATTGTTTTAGGGTGACTGAACATGGGACACCAAAGCCCTTTCGAAAGTAAGTATATCTTAAGCAGCTTTCAATAAAGGCGCATTTTAAGAAATGTAACCTTTTTTCCTCTTGAAGTTCCAGTTTAAAGGAAAAGAAACCCTGTATACCAATCTGTTAATGTAGTCTAAAAGAAAGCTGTTAAGAAACACCCATCATTCAAAAGCTGTATTTTGAAGTATGTATAAAACAGCCAGAGGATGAAATTTCAGGCTGTGTGCTAAGTCAGATTCAGGAATCTGATTAGAATTTATTGTAATATAAAGACTTGTGCTGTTTCCCGTTGTCCACCTGAAGTCCTCAAATTGAATTCACTATTTTTGCTTCATAGGTTTGACAGTGTAGCTTTTGGAGAAAGTCAAAGTGAGGATGAACAATTTGAAAACGACTTAGAGACAGATCCACCCAACTGGCAGCAGCTTGTTAGTCGAGAAGTGTTATTGGGACTAAAACCTTGTGAGATCAAAAGACAGGAAGTGATTAATGGTGAGTGTAATCAATTTGTTGTTGTTTACAAATACTGAGTTTTGTCAGAGTAAATTAAGTCTCTCAGCCTTGGAGTTTGCTTCAAAGTTTCTCCTAGCCTTTTGTTTTAAACAAAGAGGAAATTAAACTGGACAGATAATCCTTGACCTCAAGAAAATGCAAGTGCTTCTGTGATTCTTATTGATAATTTAAAAGGAAAACGTGTTTAGCCTTAAAGATATTTAAGATTCATAGCATTATAGATCTTGAAGTTGAAAAGTCATTGTAACAACTAAGTTATTTTTATGTATAGATTTTAAATGAGGAAGGTAAGGCCCAGGGAGATTGAATTCATTAAGATCATACAGCTAATAATATAAAAGGAAAAAAAATTCATTCCTGGTCTTCTTTCTGTATCCAAGTGCAGTGTTCTTCATTTAACCTAGCACGTATGTAATAAATGTGTGGCATGGATGCTGTACCCTTTGCTATCCTTAGCATGTGATTTGAATAAATATCTTGTCTCTGACAATACAGAGACATCATGAAATTATAAGCCTGACCCCAGAAATGAGTGTTTATAGGCAAATTAGGTAACCAAAAGTACTATTATTTCTTAAGAGGGCTCAAATTAAAGGCTATATGATGTTGCGGCTTACAGTTTTCTTAATGACATAGTTGTGATAGGTGGGTATTATTGTAAACAGATAGATGAGTTTGGGAATACACTAAAAAAAATAGTTTTGAATGATATTTTTTATTTGTCAGTATTCAACTCTCAGAGCCAGTATGTAGGAGAATTTCTTGGAATCAGAATGAGTTCAGAGATATTTTATCCTTTCTAAATGATAAATAATGTATTATATAATTTATTTGCTACTTCACTCCAGCTAAAGAGTATGATTGATCCTGTGAAATTGTTCTAAGTAAGGCAACATTTCATATGTCTTTCCTGCTCAGAATTGTTCTACACTGAAAGAGCTCATGTTCGAACACTGAAGGTTCTTGATCAAGTGTTCTATCAGCGAGTGTCCAGAGAAGGAATTCTGTCACCCTCAGAGCTACGGAAAATTTTTTCAAACTTGGAAGATATTCTTCAACTTCATAGTAAGAGAAATTAGCTCTGATCTTTGCCCCTAACATTTCCAATAGAGAAAATATCGTGAGTATAAAATTTTGTAAATGTACCCATGTTAGTATTCCTGAGATTATATGTGAGAATGTAACATAAATATGGAAATGATTGGAACTTTGACTAGATCCTTTTCCTCACTATCAGTCTTACATATACAATGTGTCAACATAGGGCTTCCAGTCTAAAGTCAGTGTCTAAGGTGAAAAACATGAATAGTCAAATTCACCGTTGAAAATTTTCTATCAATTATAGTATATATACATCTCTTTATATATATCCAATATAATAATATATGTATAAATGTATTTTTTAAATAGTAGTATACGGTATATAATCGCATGGTTGGGTAATTTTCAGGAATTGTTTTTATTGTTTTGAGACGGATTCTCGCTCTGTTGCCCAAGCTGGAGTGCAGTGGTGCAATCTTGGCTCACTGCAACCTCTGCCACCTGGGTTCAAGGGATCCTCCCACCACAGCCACCTGAGTAGCTGGGATTACAGGCATGCACAACCACACCCAGCTAATTTTTGTGTTTTTCGTAGAGACGGGTTTCACCGTGTTGGCCAGGCTGGTCTCAAACTCCTGACCTCAAGTGATCCACCCACCTGCTTCGGCCTCCAGAGTGCTGAGATGATAGGCTCAGCCACTGCGCCTTGCCTCAGAAATTGTGTTATTATTTTGTGGCTTGGAATACTTGAATAAGTGTATAAAAATTCCACCTCGTTGACATTTTATTGGTTGAAATCATTTGGACTTTCGTGGACGGTAATATGATGTTCCTCTCATTTATAGGTCACTATTTCTCTATGACCCTTAATTTTTTTTATCTTTCTTTTTCATGTCATCACTACCTATAAACATCTGCTAACCAAATGGATGCCTTTTATTCCTTTGTGGGTAATCTTGGGTTTCACAGGCATGCATTGACAAATTCAGGCTTGATTATATCCATTGCCTGCACACTTACACATTTTGAGAGGATCAGTGAACAGAATTACTTGTACTGTTTACATTCAAGTTCTTTTTGAGCATGATTATAGATGGAGTCTTAAGGTTAAATGAATATTTGATGCAACTACCATGTATGTAATGTGCTAGTTCACAAAACTCTTTTGTTTAGCACCTGTTTTTCAGATAGAGTTTATAATATCTGGATGTATAAGCACTATGTCCAGATTTCTATTTAAGGAGATAAGAAGCAACTTTACTACTGTGAAAATCCTCTTTAAAAAAAAAAAAAAAATAGCTACTCTGTACTACCAGTAATTCTGTCTATACTGAGTGCGTTACTAACATTTTTCTATCTTTTTATCTTTAGTTGGATTGAATGAACAAATGAAGGCTGTTCGAAAGAGAAATGAGACCTCTGTTATCGATCAGATTGGGGAAGATTTGCTGACATGGGTAAGGAAATTTTCTGTTTCTCTTTATTATTTTTATGGACACTTGGTCAGATTCAAGGTTGAGTAACTAACCTTTCCAAATACGCAAACTCACCCATTTTGCAAAGTTAATGTAAAGCTGAAAAAGGTCAAGCAGTAGATTCCATTTCAAGAAACCACTTTTTTTTTGCTCATCTGTAAGAAGCAATCCTTTATCCATTAAAGTCATACCATGAGATTGCAGTGATTCAGTCACACCTTCAGTCTCCACTGTAATCCTAGTTTTTTTTGCAGTTACCTCTTCCACGGAAGTCTTAAACCCCTGGAAGTCACCTGTGAGGGTTGGAATCGACTTCTTCCAAACTCCTGTTAATATTGATATTTTGACCTCCTCCTGTGAATCGTGAATGTTCTTAATGGCATCTAGAATATTGAATCCTTTTCAGAAGGTATTCAGTTTGCTTTGCCCAGACCCATCAGAGGAATCACTGTTATGGCAGCTATCACCTTATGAAATGTATTTCTTAAATAATAAGACTTGAAAGTAAAAATTACTCCTTGATCCATGAGCTGCAGAATGAATATTGTGTTAGCAGGCCTGAAAACAACATTAACCTCCTTGTACATCTCCACCAGAAGTCTTTAAGTGACCATGTGCATTGTCAATGGGCAGTACTATTTTAAAAATAACTTTTTTTTTCTGAGCAATAGGTCGTAACAGATGTGCTGTCATCCAGGCTTTGTTGTTTCATTTATAGAGCACAGGCAGAGTAGATTTTGCATTATTCTTAAGGGCCCCAGGAATTTCAGAATGGTAAATTATCATTGGCTTCAATTTAAAGTCATTGGCCCCTAACAAGAGAAGTGGACTTTCTTTTGACATGTTGAAGTCGGACATTGATTTCTCCTCTCTAGCTATGAAAGTTCTAGATGGCATCTTCTTCCAATGGAAGGCTATTTCATCTACATTGAAAATCTGTTGTTTAGTGTAGCCGTTGTAATTAATTATCTCAGGTACGTCGTCTGGGTAACTTACTGTAGCTTCTACTGCTATATCAACACTTGCCGCATCACTTTGTACTTTTATTTTTATGGAGTTGACTTCTTTTCTTAAATCTCATCAGTTTACCCTGGCTACCTTCAAACTCTTCTTCTGTAGCTTCCTTACCTCTCAGCCTTCATAGAAATGAAGAGAATTAGGGGCTTGCTTTGTATTAGGCTTTGGCTTAAGGGAATATTATGGCTGATTTCATCTTCTTTATACAGACCATTCAAAATTCCTCCATACCAGCAATAGGCTGTTTCACTTTCCTCTTGTTCATTTGTTCATTGGAGTAGCACTTTTATTTCCTTCAAGAATTTTTTCTTTGTGTTTACAAGTTGGCCATTTGGCATAAGAGCCAAATCTCAGCTTTTGACATGCCTTCCTTACTAAACTTAATCATTTCTAGCTTTTAATTTCAAGTGAGAGATGTGCAACTCGTCACTTGAATCCCTAAAGACCATTGCAGCGTTGTTAATTGGCCTAAATTCAATATTGTTGTGTCTCAGAATAAGGAGGCCCAGGGAAAGGGAAGAGAGATGGGGGATGGTCAGAACACACACAACATTTTTCCATTAGGTTTGCCACCATATGTGGGTGCAGTTCATGGTGCCCCAAAACAATAAATAGTAAAATCAAAGATCACTGATCACAGATCACCGTAACAGTTATAGTGAAATGAAAAAGCTTAAACTATTATGAGAACTACCAAAATGTGGCACACAGACATGACATGAACACATGGTTTTGGAAAAATGGCACCAACAGACTTGCTCAGGGTTGTCACAAACCTTTAATTTGTGAAAAATGCAATATCTGCAAAGTACAATAAACATACGAGGTATGCCTGTACCTGTAAAAAGTTGAGGAAAAGCTAAATGGTGGTTTGTAACTGTCACATACAAAGAGTTAATTCAGAAGAAGGCATTGGCCAGAAATCATAAAAGCAAGAATCATAAATAGGCCTTTAGATTTTACTCTTGCTGTTTAAATAAAATCATTTTGGAAAGTATTTTTCCAGTATTGTTCCTTACGATATACAGACAATCCTTGACTTACTGTGGTTCCCACTTTGGCAGTTTTTTTACTTTACAGTGGCGGGCAAGTAATACACATTCAGTAGAAACCACACTTTGAATTTTGACTTTTAATCTTTTCCGGAGCTTGGCAATATGTGGTATGTTACTCTCGATGCTGGGCAGCAGCAGTGAGCCACAGCTCCTGGTCAGCCATGTGATCACAGGGTAAACAACCACTCTACAGTGTATATAGATGATTTTGCCCAGCTGTAGGCTAATGCAAGTGTTCTGAGCACATTTAAGGTAGGCTAGGCCCAGCTATGGTATTTGGTAGGTTCAGTGTATTAAATGCATTTTCAACTTAAGATATTTTCAATTTTTGATGGTTGTATTAGGATATAACTTCATCAGAAATCAAGGAACATCTATACTTAAACTGCTTGTAAAACTACTGTGGAGGCCAGGCGCCATGGCTCACGTCTGTAATCCCTGAACTTTGGGAGGCCGAGGCAGGCAGATCACCTGAGGTCAGACCAGCTTGACCAATATGTAGAAACCCCGTCTCTACTAAAATTACAAAATTAGCCAGGCATGGTGGTGCATGCCTGTAATCCCAGCTACTCCGGAGGCTGAGGCAGGAGAATCACTTGAACCTGGGAGGTGGAGGTTGCGGTGAGCTGAGATCGAGCCATTGCACTCCAGCCTGGGTAACAAGAGTGAAACTCTGTCTCAAAACAAAAACAAAAAAAACTACTGTAGAACTGCTTGAGGTTGGGGGCATTATTTTCTTTGGTAAACCCAGCTGCTGTTTGTAGTTGTTTGGTGCTTTGATTGACTAACATGCTAAAAATGCTGCCATTCTCATTGTTAAACATGTTGAATGTCATATTCATCATAGAGTAAGAATACAAAATTGGAGTGACCTATTAAAATGTTGCTTTGTATGTGTCCTACTTGAAAAAATACTCTGAATTTATCTACAAATATGCTACAGAAGGGCTTTTTACAAAATGCCTTTATGTGCAAACTTTTGGGAATATGGCTTTAAATGGAAGATGATATGGAAAACCTATTCGCAAACCTTAAAGCAATTATCTACAAGTGTAGATGCTGTATTAAAAAACAATGTATTTGACTTATAAGAGCACCTACTAGTAAATCACTTTTTAGGTGTTTGACCATCAGAAATCTTAAAATCATGGCATATGCAAACTTAAATTTACAAAGTAAAAAATATTAGTGAGAAGTATAATTTTTAGCAAAAGAATTCATAAGCTCATTGATCTCCCCCAAGCCAGCTCCAGCTGCTACACAGGTAAAACAGCAGTGATTTAATTTTATTTCAACCCAGAAAAGTTATGCCCTGCCTGTGGTCGTAGTGGGTTTTATAGTGAGTAAGAAAGAATGCTAGTATGCCAAGGATTTGCTTTTAGAGTAGTAACATGGTAGTTGTTGTAAAGGTGTCAGGGTGTAAGAAAATTAAATTTTAGGCTGGGTGTAGTGGCTCATGCCCATAATCCCAGCACTTTGAGAGGCCAAGGCAGGCAGATCACTTGAGGTGAGAAGTTCAAGACCAGCCTGGCCAACATGGTGAAATCCCATCTCTACTAAAAATACAAAAAAAATTAGCCAGGCGTGGTGGTGCATGCCTGTAGTCCCACCTACTTGGGAGGCTGAGGCAGGAGAATCACTTGAACCTGGGAGGCGGAGGTTGCAGTGAACTGAGATCGTGCCACTACACTCCAGCCTGGGCCACAGAATGAGACTGTCTCAAAAAAAAAAAAAAAAAGAATGAAAATTTAGTCTCAGTCTTCAGGCATTTTGTATCTTACATTCTCCAAATGTC
The DNA here is from genome assembly GCF_002776525.5 of Piliocolobus tephrosceles. Classification (NCBI taxonomy): domain Eukaryota; kingdom Metazoa; phylum Chordata; class Mammalia; order Primates; family Cercopithecidae; genus Piliocolobus; species Piliocolobus tephrosceles. Next base: position 110,124,957 of record NC_045446.1, read on the forward strand.
AGCTTTTCTGTGTAATTTACAAGTAATGTAGGCACAAAGGTAATAGGTTGTGATAGGCTATAAGTAAGAAAACATTGGGACTCGGCACAGTGGCTCACACCTGTAATCCTAGCACTTTGGGACACTGAGGCGGACAGATCAGCTGAGGTCGGGAGTTCGAGAACAGCCTGGCCAACATGGTGAAACCCCGTCTCTCCTGAAAATACAAAAATTAGCTGAGTGTGGTGGTGCATGCCTGTAATCCCAGTTACTTGGGAGGCAGAGGTGAGAATCTCATGAACCCGAGAGGCAGAGGTTGCAGTGAGCCGAGATTGTGCCATTGTACTCCAGCCTGGGCGACAGAGCAAGACTCTCAAAAAAATAAAAAAGAAGAAGTAAGCATTGGAATATGATCAGAAAAGATCTGGTTGTGTCAGGGTCAGACCTTTTTAATGGAGAACCATTGATATTTCACAGAGATATGCAGTTCTGTGTATTTTGTCACTTGAGAGTACTTATTGAAATGTTGAAAGGATTCTGGTTGTCTGTCTCTTTGTCTGGCCTTGTATAAGCTCAGTATCCTGTTCTCTTTTGTGTTCTTTGCATTCTTGGCACAGTTCAGCGGACCAGGAGAGGAGAAATTGAAACATGCTGCTGCTACGTTTTGCAGTAACCAGCCTTTCGCCCTGGAAATGATCAAGTCTCGTCAGAAAAAGGATTCTCGATTTCAGACTTTTGTGCAAGTGAGTTGAGTGAGTCATGTAAGAAAAAAAATAAGGCAAGTTTTTATCAATTATCAGATAAACTGGGGGAATTCTAAGACTTTTACAAACATTACATCTATGTTAACTTTTTTTTTTTTTTTTTTTTGAGATAGGGTGTCGCTCTGTCGCCCAGGCTGGAGTGCAGTGGCACAATCTCAGCTCACTGCAACCTCTGCCTCCTGGGTTCAAGTGATTCTCCTGCCTCAGCCTCCCCAGTAGTTAGGATTACAGGTGCATGCCACCACACCCTGCTAATTTTTTCTATTTTTAGTAGAGACGGGGTTTCACCATGTTGGCCAGGCTGGGCTTGAACACCTGACCTCAAGTGATCTGCCCGCCTCGGCCTCCCAAAGGGATTACAGGTGTGAGTCACTACACCCGGCCCATATTAACATTTTTAAAAGCTATACATTATCTCTTAAATTCCTGGAAGGCATAAAAATGATTTTGGAATGGTGAATAATGAAAACTATGTCAGGATTAAAATACTTGATACAGAAATCCACATTGCCACGAGGCTTTTATCAGGAAACAATCGTATGCTCTATTAAGATAATTTTGTCAAAGCATGAGAATGGGCTTATCCAGGGAAAAACATAACAGCAGCCATACTCATTGGGGTATATGAATTAAGGGTCTTTCAGCTATGGCCAACAGACCATATCTAGCCTGTTACCTGTTTTTATAAAGTTTTTTGTAAACACAAACATAGCCACTTGACAGATTTCTCACAGTTGTGGTGTGTGGCTGTGGTTTAGCAGGATCCTCCCTTGAGAGTTTGACTAGGCTGAGATCACAGTGTCAGTTGGAGCTGCAACTCTCATCTGATGCTCGAGGTTCTCTTCTAAGCTCACTGGTTGTTAGCAGAGTTCATTTCTTTGTAAATGTATGACTGAGGTCCTACCTTGCTGGCTATTGGCCAGGAACCAGTTTCAACTCCTAGAGAATACAGATATCTCTGCCATATGGCCCCGTTAGGCAGTTTAGAGGTGGATGTATGCTTTCTTCCAGGCTAGTGGGAGTGTGGCTTTCTGATACAGATTTGTTTTAAAGGCTCCTCTAATGAAGTCAGGCCCATCCAGGACAATTTCCTTTCTTACGATCTCAAAATCATGTGGTGGCAACCTAATCATAGGTGTGATATCCCATTGTATTCACAGATTCCAAAATGTTCATACTCAAGGCCATGGGATTACACAGAGTATTTACACAAGAGGATGGGAACCTTGGAGGCCATATTAGAGTTCTTTACTACACAGAGCCTTGTTCATTCATTTATGCCAAAACAGTGGAGCTGAATAGTTGTGAGAGAGACTATATGGCCTGCAAAGCCTAAAATATTTACTAACTGGCATTTTACTAAAAACTTTGCAGACCACTGGTATAGATGAGCTGGCATACTCAGACTGGTTATCCATTGTGCCTTCTTGGAATGGCAGATAACAAATTAACCACTTTTGGTAGGAATGTCAATCATAGGAACATGGACCTAGATTTTCTGAACAGGTGAAGATAAAACTGTTTCAACACAAGGAAGCAATACGTAGAGCTGCTTATGGATGTTTTCAGTCCCTCCTTAAACAGATAACAAAGAAGCCATTCATTTAGTGATAGAGGCTCCGTTCCCCCATTATGTGATTAAAGGAGAAAGCAGAAGTATAGTGTGGCAATGATGTATCTTGGCATTTTTTAAAGATCTTGATTTAATAACCAGAACTGTGATGCATTAAACACTTACGGTGAATACATAGTACATGTTAACTATGGTTCTAAGAAGAATTACAGATTCACTTATTTCACTTTAATTTTAGGATGCTGAAAGTAATCCACTGTGTCGACGTCTTCAACTGAAGGATATTATTCCCACTCAAATGCAAAGGCTTACTAAATACCCGCTTCTATTGGATAATATTGGCAAATACACAGGTACAACATTTTCACTGAAATAAAAAGCTTAGGAACAACAATAAAAAAACTCCCAATATACTGTAAATAATATCTTACAGCATCCTGAATGGAGTTGGATTTCCAAATAGTACGACAAGATTTTCTTTCTTTCTTTCTTTCTTTTTTTTTTTTGAGACAGGGTCTTACTCAGTGGTGCAGGCTGGAGTGCAGTGGCACAATCATAGTTTCCTGCAACCTGAAACTCCTGGGCTCAGGCATTCCTTCCACCTCAGCTTCCCGAACAGCTGGGACTACAGGTGTACACCACCACACATGGCTTTTTTTTTTTTTTTTTTAAAGCAAGGGTCTCACTATGTTGCTCAGGCTGCCTCAAACTCCTGGCCTCAAGCAATCCTCCCACCTCCCAAAGTGCTGTGATTATAGGCATGAGTCACCATGCCCAGCCAAGATTTTCTAACAAGATATAATCTAGTCTTCTTCGGGCCACCTCAATATGTTTTGGTGAATTTCATCTTCTTTTAATGTTGTGATCTGTTTTCTTTCTTTAAATATAATCTCAAATTCAAAGAAACTTGTTTTGGAATTATTTTGAATTATGTTATTAAAACATTTTGTTTAACAAGTTCACTGGACATAATTATGTAGGCTATGCACTGTGAAATTCTAGAGGTAGAAGGGATTTCCTTTTATGTTGTTTGCAAAGTGAATGAGACCTGCCCTTCTGGAGTGTGTAATCTAGTGGTCCTGGTGCTTCATGTAAAGCATCTCTTCTTGGATTTCAGGTTCTGTACTGTGATTTCTTTTTTAAAGATTAGAATTTATGTTTTAAAGTCCTGTTATAAGAAGTTTTACCTGTCCAAAGACAGCTTGACTTGAGACTCTGACAGAGGCTTTAAGCTGGTGCAAAAATCTTCAAGGTCTATTTTTTGCTCTTAAAACTATTGAAATGAAATGAAATCTCATTTACATATACTTTTATGGTTTTCTGCTCATTTCCTCTATTTTACATTTTCGATTTCTTCCTCATATTTAGAATGGCCAACAGAAAGGGAGAAGGTGAAGAAAGCTGCAGATCACTGTCGTCAGATCTTAAATTATGTAAATCAGGCTGTCAAGGAGGCAGAAAACAAGCAGGTAAAAAAGGGAAACAAGAAGATACAGGATAACATTGGGAGAACATTAAATTAGTATTACCTGGGATCTGTGAAATAGTTGTACAACTATCATTACCTAATGGACAGGGAGAACATTTGTTTACTATTGGCATAGTAGGCAGGTCAAGATCAATTTATGATAGAATATCAGAGTTGTGTTTGACTTTTTGGAACATCTCAAGCTGCTTGTTTGCTCTTTCATTTATCTGTTCATTCAGCAGATATTTATAGAGCATCTACTGTATGCTGGGCATAGGGTACAGAGTAGTTGAGAAAATGAGCATAGTATCTGCCCACACTGAGCTCGTTTGCTAGGAGGATAGAAAGGCATTTAACAGGATTATAGTGCAGATATTTTATATCAGTTGTGATAGCTGCTATCAAGGATAATTTCAAGATGCTATGATATGTAACTGTGTGGCCTAGCTTAGTTTGGGGTTGTTAGGTGGTGCCTATTAGAGAAAATTTTCTTGAGAAATTCACACTTGAGCCAAGCTCTGAAGGATGAGTGGAAGTGAACCAAAATGATGTGAAGGGTGCAACCCTAGAGGTAGAGGCAATGTATACCAAAGTTCTGACAGAAAAAGAAAGCATGGTCTGTTGGAGGAATTGAAAATTTAAATGAGTGTGGATCATGCCTAAAAAGCAAAGTCAGAGTGGCATAAAATGAGGGAAAGTAGACCAAGGCCAACTCATAAAGGCCCTAGAGATCAGATGAAAAATTTTGATTTTTATTCTTTTTTTTTTTTTTTTTTTTTTTTGTGAGACGGAGTCTCACGCCCAGGCTGGAGTGCAGTGGCCGGATCTCAGCTCACTGCAAGCTCCGCCTCCTGGGTTTAGGCCATTCTCCTGCCTCAGCCTCCCGAGTAGCTGGGACTACAGGTGCCCGCCAAATCGCCCGGCTAGTTTTTTGTACTTTTTTGTAGAGACGGGGTTTCACCGTGTTAGCCAGGATGGTCTCGATCTCCTGACCTCGTGATCCGCCCGTCTCGGCCTCCCAAAGTGCTGGGATTACAGGCTTGAGCCACCGCGCCCAGCCTGATTTTTATTCTTAAGAGCAGTAGGAATTCAGCATAGACAAGTAAGAATACAGTGTCAGGTTTTCATTATATAAGTGTCACCCCTACTACTCTATGGAGAATGAGTTGAAGGAGAGTGGATGAAAGAGCCCATTTATTAATCTTGCAGCAATCTAGGATAGCTGATGGCAGCTTAGAGAAGTTGGAGAAGTATTTAGAAGATAAAATTGACAGGACTTGATGACTGATTTGAAGAAGGATTTGAAGGAAAAGTGATGTCAAGAATAAACCCCCAGGTTTCCAGATTGCATATTTGAATGGACAGGATGAGTGGAGAAGCCCCAGATTTGTGGGGAAGATGATGAGGTCACTTTAGACTATCAGGTAGACTGTACAGTAAGCAGTTGGCTATATGGGTCCACCTTTAAGGACCATGTTGAAGATAGAAATGTAAGATTGTGAGCATACAGGGGCTAACTGAATCCATGAATATGGATGTAGTTTCTTAGGAGCTGAGTGTGATTACAACTGTCTTGGTGAGGCTATAGAAAAACTAGTACTTTCAACTGTGCTTTTCAGAGTGTAAAATGGTAAAACCCCAGAGGGTTATATAGCAATATTTATTTAGATTAAAACTCTGTACATACCCTTATATCTACCTTTTGACTCAGCAGTTCTGTTCCTAGTGATTTGCTCAAGAGAAATGAACCATATTAGAGTTCTTTACTACACAGAGCCTGATCATTTATGTATTATCTGTGGCTACTTTTGTTCCAAAACAGTGGAACTGAATAACTGAGAGAGACTATATGGCCTGCAAAACCTAACTGACCTTTTACTAAAAACTTTGGAGACCCCTGGTATAGTTGAGCTGGCATACTCAGGCTGGTTATCCATTGTGCCTGCTGGAAATAGCAGATAACAAATTAACTAACTAACTTTAGTAGGAATGTCAATCATAAGAAAATGGACCTAGATTTTCTGAATAATAAAATATATCTTTATCTGAGGATAAAGATACACCCACAGACTTAGACAAGAATGCTTATAGCAACTTTGTTCATAATAGCAAAAAGCTAGAAACAGCCCAAGAATTATCAACAGAATGGATAAACCAACTGTGGTATACTTATAAAAGAGAATGTCCTGAGTGATTAAAAAAAAAAAAAAAAAAGGAATGTACCACTAAGGCACACAACATGGACAAATCTGACAAACATGCTGAGTGGAAAAAAAACCAGAGGCAAAAGAGCACATACCTATAATTCTATTTATATGAACTTCTAAGAGAGACTAAACTATTCTATGGTAGGAAAAAAACAGAAAACTGGTTGCCACTGGGGATGTGGAGGTAGAAATTAACTGGAAAGAAGTATGAGGAAACTTTCTGGGGTGAAATTTTCTATCTTGATAGATGTTTAGGTTACACAAATGTATAAGCACTTGTCAAAATTCATGGAACACACACTTAAAATGTGTGTTCTACTGTATGCAAATTTTACTTTTTAAAAATAATGTATGGATACTTAAATGTTCAGAGGTAAAGTGTACTTATGTCTGTAATTTATTTTGGAATACATCCAAAAAATAAGATGGACTGATGGATAGAGGGATGAATAAATAGATATATGATAAAACAAATAGAGCAAATGTTAATTGTAGAATATAGATGGTAATATGTAGGTGTTCACTATGCTCATTCAGACTTTTCCATGTAAAATTTGGAAATGATTTCGAGGGGGAATGTGCTTACCCTTTGATCCAACAGTTCTGGAAATTTATCCTACAGATATCCTACACAGGTATACAAAGACATATATTTAAGTCCACTTTATTGCAGTATTGTTTGTTATAGAAGAGTTGAAGTAACTTAAATGCCCATCAGTAAGGCGTAATGAAATAAATTATAGTTTATTTACAGAGTTTTATATCCTGTAGTCATGTATAAAAAATGAAATAACTCTCTATATGTGCTAATGTGGAACAATCTCCAAGATATATTTATAAGTCATACACCACACACACACATACACACACACACACACACACACACACACACACACACGGGGGAATACATATATGAATGTATTCTACCATTTCAATGAGGAATACATACGGGAATACCAATGGAATGCATATATGAATATATTATGCTACCATATCTTGTTTTAAAAAAGGACACATACACACAACATGCATGAAGACTAGCATACTTATATATGCATGTATAAATAAATAGAGATATACATATCTATTTGCATAGAATTTTTCTCAAAGGCTACCCAAGAAATGGATATTAGTGATTGCTTCTTTAGGGAAAATTGAGGGAGGTGGGGCAATAGGACAAGGTTAGAGGGAGACTTTTTATTTTTTGTCTTATGTCACCATCTGCATTTTGTACTGTGTGCATAATTTACACGTTCAGAAAATAAATATAAGCTAATAAGAGACCAATGACTTTGAAAAGAAGATTGAGAAAGAAAACCCAAGGAGGTAGGCGGTAAACTAGGAGAGTATAATATCACCAAAGCCAAGAGAAGAGAGTGAGTTTTCAGTCCTATCTAGCATTGCAAAGAGCTCAGTAAAATGGAGATTTTAAATGCTAAGTTTGATTCAGAAATAGGTCATTAATGACCAAAACACTAACCTTGGTTCCACCCTGTCTAATTTTCAGCGCCTCGAAGATTATCAGCGTCGCCTTGATACCTCCAGCCTGAAGTTGTCAGAGTACCCAAATGTTGAAGAGCTCAGGGTGAGAGATGGTCTAATCATAATTTAAAAAATAAAATAAAATTTGCTAAAGACCTGGCAGGTAATTAACATCTCAATGGGAATATACATCACATGAAGGAGTTCTTGTATCATAGATTATCTGTATTTATGATTTTTTTGCTGCCTTTTAAATGCCTGATCTGTATGAAGATTAGTCTTTCATTAGAGGAATATCTTGCATGAAACTGTAATATTACATGACAGCAATTGGCAGGAGACTAAGGGACACTAATTATTGTAAAATTTAATTGTATTGTGTTCTGTAGTTTGTTTGTTTCAGACAGGGTCTCGCTCTGTTGCCTAGGCTGGAATGCAGTGGTGCGATCTTGGCTCACTGCAGCCTTGACCTCCTGGACTCAGGCAGTCCACCCACCTCAGCCTCCCTAGCAGCTAGGACTATAGGTATATGCCACCATGCCCAGCTAATTCTTTGTTTTGTAAAGACAAGGTCTTGCTGTGTCAGGCTGGTCCAGAACTCCCGGGCTCAAGCGCTCCTTTCTCAGCCTCCCACAGTGTAGGGATTACAGGCATGAGCCACCATGTCCAGCCGGTGTTCTGTAGTTTAAATAAGGGTAGGACTGTTTACTATGGTAACTTTCCAGGTCATTTAATAACACAAGATAACATATTATTTTCTCATGAGGGTCTTCAAAATCATAGAAGTTGGAACCATTATAGGAACGATAGTAGAATGTTTACTAATTGCCCCTTCTAGTATGTGGGCTTATGTGTTAACTTTTTCGGATTTTAAGTCTTTTTGTACCATTTCACTAGGTGGTGTTTTTGGCAGATTTATTTGGTGGCCGTTAAAATAGATTTTTATGTCATATATTAATACTTTGTCACAAGCTTGTAAATGTGCTTATTCCCCTTAACTTCCAAAGAATGAGAGTTTTCTAGAGCTGCTAATACTAAAAGATGATTCTCTTACTAATAAGTTGTTAATATTTAGACCAAGCCTGAGTAATACCTGGACTTTTCATGAGTACTATTTCTTAGAACCTTCTTTGAAATTAGAGCCTTGGAACTCAAGCCGCTTTCTTATAGACAAGCATATGTACCATGCTCATCCAATTATTCATAGAAAAATTAAAGGATACGTTGAGAGTCTAGTGTCTGAATGTTTGTAACTTGATTTTGATAATCTGTTATTATCTGTTTAGAATGAGGTTTGGAAGATAGTACTCCTGAATGTTTTTCTGCAAGATACCTTTTCCTTTTTAGAAAATCATATGCAGATTACTTTAACATGGCCTTTGTGCCATTTTCAAGAACTGATGAATAGCAATAATGATAGTTGATGTAAATGGTGTATTTTATATTAAGAATTTCTAAAAAAGAGACTGTATTATGTAGAATATCATGTTACTGAGTGCTTGGAAATTATTTGTGCATGATTTTCTTTATTTTGCCAGAATTTGGATTTAACAAAAAGGAAGATGATTCATGAAGGGCCATTGGTTTGGAAGGTGAATAGAGATAAAACTATTGGTAGGTCTGATATTGTCTGTTAGTTTTGGGGAGAGTGGCAAAAGGGAAGAAATAGGAGTTTCCTATGACAAAAGGAAGAGGAGCGAATCATTCTCCCAGCAGTTAGCAGTGCTACCTCGTGTTATTTGTACATTTGTAGATCTGCTTGTGTTATTTCATTATATGTAACGTGTTAAATATTCATTTAGGAATGTAACAGAGATCTGATTTAGTCCTATTTCCATCATTCTTATATTCTAGAGAGTCTTCGTATGCTTTGTAAGCTTTCTTTAGACCAGTACTTCTTAAACTGTCTGTGATGAGGAACTGTTTTTGCTTTTTCAGAAACAAGGTCTTACTATGTTGCCCAGGCTGAAGTGTAGTGGCTATTCACAGATGCAATCATGGTGCACTGCTGCCTCCAACTCCTGGGCTTAAGTGATCCTCCTGCCTTAGCCTCCCTAGTAGCCAGGATTATAGGCGCACACCACCACACCCAGCTTGTTGTTTTTTATTTCCTGTTAGTCACAGATTGACACTTTAGTGAAATACAATAAAAATGAATTATTGAAAATGAAATTTTAAAAGATAATATACAAGTCAATTTTGAAAATTTTGTAGCTTTAACAGACATAAAATTCGTCTGTTGAATCATTATAAAGTTAATCAAAGACATCTCAATTTTCTGTACTTACCATTTTTTTCTGCACTTTTATTTCTAGATTTATACACATTGCTGCTGGAAGACATTCTTGTATTGTTACAAAAGCAGGATGATAGACTGGTGTTAAGGTGTCATAGTAAGATTCTGGCATCTACAGCTGATAGCAAACATACGTTTAGCCCTGTCATTAAGTTGAGTACAGTGTTGGTTCGACAAGTGGCAACAGGCAAGTATGTCCACCGAAGGATACTAATTTCCAGATTCATTGTGAAGTTGCATAAGATACTCAGTGCTGTTTAAGTAACACAGGTGGCATAGAGTCTTGCTATTTTTATATCCTTAAGCAAATTACGTGAAATTTACTGCTTAGAAAGAGACCTAAGAGTTTATACCCCAAAGTTATTTAGGGTGTCTAGATTCTGTGAATGGTTTTCTGTATTTGAAAATTTGTATGCTATTACTTTGGTTCTTTATGTTCAAATCATTGATAGATCCCAGTGAAAAGCCTTTCATTTAGGGTGGTATGTTTTTTGATTTGGTGAGAAAAAAAATAAAAACTGAAGAGATGGATGGAATTTTGATTAAAAATCAAATTTGACTGGCAAGTTATATTTTAACTCTATTAACAAAGGAGTCCCTTTTAAAACTTGTTAGTTTCATGGTGGCAAAATAAATTTGTGACCTCTTTTCTCCACTATTCACTGAATATTATTAACAACTTAGCAAAAGGGCAGTTCAAAATACATGCAAAAGAGTAATAGCATTTGATTTGGTAATTTGCATTTTTTTTTTTTTTCTTTTGAGACGAGGGTCTCACCCTGTCACCCAGGCTGGAGTGCAGTGGTGCATCCTTGGCACACTGCAACCTCTGCATCCCGTGCTCAAGCAATTCTTCAACCTCAGCCTCCTGAGTAGCTGGGACTGCAGGCATGTACCACCATGGCCTGGCCAATTTTTTTGTTTTTTGTAGAGGCAGCGTTTCGCCATGCTGCCCAGGCTGGTCTCGAACTCCTGAGCTCAAAGCAGTCCACCTGCCTCAGCCTCCTAAAGTGCTGGGATTACAGGTGTGAGCCACCATGCCCAGCCAGTAATTTGGATTTTTGACATCCTTTTGTTTCTAGTAAATTATTGTGGAATTAGTGCTAATTTGTATAATCTTGGTCTTATTGAAGTACAATAAATATAATACAATAAATAGGTTAATATGGTAAGTTGCACAAATTTTAACTGTACATCTTGATGAATTTTAAGTAAATATATGTAACCTTTATCTAGTTTAAGGAGTGGACTATTTCAAGACTCTAAAAACATCCCTCATGGTCTCCCAAGATCAGAGTGTTAGAGTAATCTTGTCTTGTTTTTTCCAGATAACAAAGCTTTATTCGTCATCTCCATGTCAGACAATGGAGCTCAGATTTATGAACTGGTGGCACAGACAGTTTCTGAAAAGACTGTGTATGTATTAGATATGGCTACCTTGCTATAGCTACTGTTTTCATTATCCCAAGCATAATACTCTGTAAACTTAACTTTGTTTTTATAATGTATGGAAACCAAGCACTTCCTCTACTCTTTTAGAGATGTTCTACTGTGAAATTGTTCTTTTTTAGATTGATACCTTTTATTTTGATCCTATTCTGGAAGTTTATTTCCTAAAGAAAAAATTATGGAAAATGTCAGGTAAAGTTTTTTTAATGGGTAATGTCTCCATAATGTTGTTAGATTTTTCTTAAGGTATAGTTTTGGACTCTCAGCTTAATAGCGTGTTGCCAAAATAAAGATACTCTCTGGCAGAGTGGAGTGTTTTTTTTTTTGGTTGGTTGGTTGATTGGTTTTTGTTTAGTTCTGTTTTTCTTTTTGTTTTCTGAGTATATTTAAAGGATATTTCTTTTGTTGTTTCTTTTTTGTATTTTGGATTTCTTTCCAACTTTCTGAAGCTGGCAGGACCTAATCTGTCGGATGGCTGCATCGGTGAAGGAGCAATCCACAAAGCCAATTCCATTACCCCAGTCAACACCTGGCGAGTGAGTGTTCCTTTGCATTGTAGTAGGACTTATTTTATGTTTTGGGTCGTAAAAGACTAGGATAATTATTACATTTTGTTGCAATGATGTTTAGGTACCTCAGGAAGCTAAAAGATTGTTGTTGTTGTTTTTTCCTTTACAGAGGAGATAATGATGAAGAAGATCCTTCAAAATTAAAAGAGGAACAGCATGGCATTTCAGTCACTGGTTTGCAGAGTCCAGGTACACTTTCCTGACAAGTTCAAGGGAGAATGTGCTCTATTATCTATTAAAATGCTGGCCGGGTGCAGTGGCTCAAACCTGTAATCCCAGCACTTTGGGAGGTTGAGATAGGCCGATCACCTGAGTTCAGGAGTTAGAGGCCAACCTGACCAACATGACGAAACCCTGTCTCTAATACAAAAATTAGCTGGGCATGGTAGTGGGTGCCTGTAATCCCAGCTACTTGGGAGGCTGAGGTGGGGAGAATTGCTTGAACCCAGGAAGCAAAGGTTGCAGTGAGCCAAGATCGTGTCATTGCACTCCAGCCTGGGCAACTAAGAACAAAATACCAAAAAAAAAAAAAAAAAAAAAAAAAAAAAGAAATAAAATAAAATAAAATGCAAAGAAACTTTAATACTGTTTGATTTATGCAGGTTCCAGCATCAGAGATTCAGTTTAACAAACTTTGCTTTTGAGCCTTGTGTGTATCAGTATAACACTGATCTATGTGCTGTATGTTTTGCTTAACAGATGATCTCTGTAGTTTATGGAGTTGTTTTTCTGATTCTTGCCTGAATACTTCATGTTAAAAGTTAAAAGCTTTGTTTAGCTATAGTCTACCTTTTCTTTTTCATTGGACAGACAGAGATTTGGGATTAGAATCTACCTTAATATCATCAAAACCTCAGTCTCATTCACTGAGTACCTCTGGGAAATCAGAGGTACGTGATCTCTTTGTGGCTGAGAGACAGTTTGCAAAGGAACAACATACAGATGGGACACTAAAGGAGGTTGGAGAAGATTATCAAATCACAATCCCAGATTCACACCTGCCTGTCTCAGAAGAACGGTGGGCATTGGATGCACTAAGAAATTGTAAGTTTTACTCATAACTTATTACAGATACTTATTAAGTATGGCACTGATGTGCCATCCTTCAAGTATGTGGATTTATCAAACTCCACTTATTCTTCTGGTTTTATTGTGGAATTATAGTATTCTCTACAATGGCCCATGCCACAGACACACACACACACACACACACACGCCACTCTGTTAGCTTCCCACCCCCCAGCCTGGTTCAGAATCACTGTTACAATGGGAGGATAGCATATGTCTCAGTTGTATTGAGGTGAGAAAAAGGCTGAGAACAATTTCTCTGGCTGGGGAGAACCATTTGAAATTTCTAAACCAGCATATGACTAAAGGTATGAAACAAGATTAATCTGGCTGAGAGCTGTGGAAGGATTTGAATGGAAACAGATATGGAATGGTGTACTTACTAAATAAACTATTATAATAGTCTGGCCTGAGACTAAAAGAGTTTGGACTAGAATGTTATCAAAAGGAATAAGAAGGAAGTGAGAAGTCATCAAATGCTTAAAACAATTGACTTGTTTGGATGTGAGGTCAAAGGAAAGGGAATATTTAGAGATAATTTCATTAATCTTGTCAGAAATAAGAGTCAGAAAAGGACTACCACTGCTTCCTCCACCTCCTTCCATTGTACTTTCTGTTTTATTTTTTTTGATTTGGTAGAAGTATAGGCTCAGTTTTAAAGCATGTCGAGATTAAGATAATGATTGACAAAACATTAAAGAGTGAGTAACTATCAGGAAGTTAGAGATTTAGGAGTCAAACTTGAGAGAGAGGTTAGGAAGAGATAGAGATTTGAGCATCAGAGCCATGAGACTTCCTAGCATCTCTCAGGAAGTGATTGGAGAGCAGAAGGACAGGATCCGAGACCTGAGTGGAACTTGTTGCCTAAAGAAACATGACAGACATTAAGCTAGTGATGAGAGCAGAGAGTTGGTTATTTAAAACTACATTATTTTTTATACATTCTCCTGAATTAACAGTCTTAATGATTTCTGATGGTTTGACTAATATTGTCCCAGTAACTCTGTCATTGTCTGGGTGACCTCATAGCATACACTTGGCCCATTCAAAATTAAATTGGTTCTTATTTTTAGTATATGTATGTATCTCATGAAATTAGAGGAAATAATATGCATATAGTGTCTGGATCTGGAAAAAGCAGAACTTTTAGCTTTTTCTGTCTAGCTTAACACAGCCTTTCAACATTCTTAAGAAGTACCTTTAGGGTATTATTCTAGTTATATAGAAGAAAAAATAGAGGCATGATATTGGTTATTCAGGAGTTCTAAATAGGAGTACCTTCCTATTCAGAATGCTTAGATCTTTTCAAGTATAGTTTAACGGTAAATCTTCTCTAAAAGATGGTGCTTTATTTCATCTTCAAAATAAAATGGAAAATGATTGTATGAAATAAAATGATTATATGAAATTAATTAACATTTTGATATGTCATTAAAAGATACTTTTAAAGATAATTGATAATTCAGCTAATTTAATTCTTGCAGCCTGAGGTTATAGTTGTGAATATGCTTTTTTTTCCCACCTCCTTCCTAAATCGTTTAGTGGGTTTGTTGAAGCAGTTGCTGGTGCAGCAGCTGGGTTTGACTGAGAAGAGCGCTCAGGAAGACTGGCGACATTTCCCAAGATATAGGACAGCCTCTCAGGGGCCACAGACAGACAGTGTCATCCAGAACTCTGAAAATACTAAGGCCTATCATTCTGGTGAAGGACATACGCCCTTTAGAACTGGAACTGGTGACATTGCAACTTGTTACAGTCTACGGACTTCAACTGAATGTTCTGCTCCACGGGATTCAGTGGGACTGGCACCCCAGGATAGCCAGGCAAGTAACATTTTAGTAATGGACCACATGATTATGACCCCAGAGATGCCTACCGTGGAGCCAGAAGGGGGTCTTGATGACAGTGGAGAGCACTTTTTTGATGCCCGTGAAGCACATAGTGATGAGAATCCATCAGAAGGTGATGGAGCAGTTAACAAGGAAGAGAAGGATGTTAATTTACGCATCTCAGGCAAGTATCTTTCACACTTACACTTTGATTTTGATTTCGATCATTGCTAACTGTCCTGTATGTTGAAATGGGTGTTGTGTTGGTATCCAGGTGTGTGTGTGTGTGTGTGTATGTGTGTGTGTTCACACAAGTGCAATATTTATTCCTTCGTTTAATAAATACTGAACCTACTGTGTACCAGACGTCATCGTAGGTGCAGGGAGATACAGCAGTGAATAAAACACAGAAAAATCCCCTCTTCTCATGAAGCTAGAGGAAAGAAGCATGGTAAATAAGTAAACAAATAAATAGACTTCAGAAGTATTAGGAAGAAACATAAGTCAGACTAAGGGGACAGAGTAATGAAGGCAAACAGGGTGATCAGGGAATAGGGCTTCTGAAGAGGTAGCATTTGAGCAGAGACCTCGATGAAATGAGGGAATAAAGCCAGGTGGGTACCTGGGAGCAGATTGTTCCAGCAGAGAGCAGAGTGGGGCAGAGGCTTTGTGTCAAGAGCAAGCTTTTTGTGGTGATCGAACACTGGGTGAGGGAGACAATGGCAGGAGGGTGGGGCAAGAGAGGTGTTTGGCAGGGGAAGTGGTGGCAAGATCATTTAGGCACTGTAGTTTCCAGCTTTAAACTTTTGAAATGAAATTTTTTGGAAATTACCATGAAAGTTTGCGGAGTTTAGCTTTCATCTGAAGTGAGGAAATTCTGATGTACCTAAAACTAAACTCAGGAATTAATGGCTTTTCCCTCTCTCAATAACTTTTCAAGTTGAAGTTGTCAGCACACTGTGCTATTTCTGTTTTCTAATGGCAGCACTGGTCTTATCAAACTATTCTGTCTCTATCCATAGGAAACTATTTGATCCTTGATGGCTATGACCCAGTGCAGGAGAGTTCCACAGATGAGGAAGTTGCTTCCTCACTTACCCTGCAGCCCATGACAGGCATCCCTGCTATGGAATCCACCCCCCAGCAGCAACATTCTCCTCAGAACACTCACTCCGATGGGGCAGTTTCACCATTCACCCCCGAATTTCTGGTCCAGCAGCGCTGGGGAGCTATGGAGGATTCCTGTTTTGAGATCCAGAGTCCCTCCTCTTGTGCAGATTCGCAGAGCCAGATCATGGAGTACATTCATAAGATAGAGGCTGACCTTGAACACTTAAAGGTACCTCATGCTTCCACATCCATAGGACTTGGTTGTAAGAAACATTTAGCGAGGTGAAGAATAGGGTTATCAAAATGCTAATGTCAATAAACTTGTCCAGGTTCTAGATTTGTATGTTTTCTTTAACTATTATCCATGAATAGGCCTGGGTAAAAAGTTGAGATTGGCATTGTTTATCTTTTTCTTTTTTTTTTTTTTTTTTGAGACAGAGTCTCACTCTGTCACCCAGGTTAGAGTGCAGTGGTGCGATCTTGGCTTACTGCAAGCTCTGCCTCCCAGGTTCACGCCATTCTCCTGCCTCAGCCTCCCAAGCAGCTGGGACTACAGGTGCCACCACCATGCCTGGCTTTTTTTTTTTTTTTGAAATGGAGTCTCACTCTGTCACCCAGGCTGGAGTGCAATGGCGCAACCTCTGCCTCCCAGGTTCACGCCATTCTCCTGCCTCAATCTCCCAAGTAGCTAGGATTACAGATGCTTGCCACCATGCTCAACTAAGTTTTTTCTATCTTTAGTAGAGATGGGGTTTCACTATGTTGGCCAGGCTGGTCTCGAACTCCTGACCTCATGATCCACCCACCTCGGCCTCCCAAAGTGCTGGGATTACAGGCCTGAGCCACCGCGCCTGGCCCCAGCTAATTTTTGTATTTTTAGTAGAGATGGGATTTCACCATGTTGGCCAGGCTGGTCTGGAACTCCTGATCTCCGGTGATCCACCTGCCTCGGCCTCCCAAAGTGCTGGGATTACAGGCGTGAGCCACCGCGCCCCACCCATAGTCTTAAGGGACCATCATAATGTATACAGGCTGCCTTGGCTTTATGTGCTGCATGACTATAGCTCATGCACACAATGACAGGACCATGTGCAGGGTGACTCTTCGGGGTGGGAGAATTGCATTTATGGTTACCACCTCTACTTTCTTTTTACATGGAAAAATACTAAGTTATTTGTTCAATGGAGAAATTGTTAAAAGGAATGAAATGTACTTTTTACTTCCCACTAACAAAATTTTTAGTGATGAAATTAGTGTTTTTGAAATTTGGGGGATTGTACCTGTAATGTAAAAAGGCCTTCTTTTCTGTTTTCAGAAGTTTTTGTTTTGTTTTGTTTTCATGATGTTTGAATAAAAAAAACCTATGGGTTTTATTTCACAGAAGGTGGAGGAAAGTTACACCATTCTTTGCCAAAGGCTGGCTGGGTCAGCCCTCACAGACAAGCACTCAGGTATGTAAAAGTTATGGGTTCCCCACTCTAGACTAATCATCCTTCACTGAATGAAATGACTTATCATCCTTTGAAGTGAAAACCTTCTGAGATTCCATTTCTTTTCTGTCTTTTAAGAAGTGCCTGTTTCTAAACATCATATATCAAGCGGAAGCTCATGCCTGCTGACTCTACTCTTCTCTAAGAGGAACTGCAGTTGTCAGTTCCCATACCATCCCCTCTTCTCTCTCTTTTCACCTTTCAAAGCAGAAGGCAGAGTAGTGGGAAGCCTGGTAAATCACAGATTCGGTGTGAGGCTTACTGGTGCTGCTGTGACTCCCTAGTGTGGAGGATTTGGCCTCATCTGATGTTGGTGCACTTGCCTCTGCTGACAGTGTGGCTGGTGTCTCCCCTGACTGCAGATGGATCTGTGTTCCATGCAGCAGTTTGTACTCACCTGCTTACATACTGATTCAGAAGCAAAGATTGAACCACACCCACAGATGTCATGGGTATTCTTTGCAATGTTAATATATTCTTTTTCTTAATATCACTTCCATGTATCTTTATTCTTCTCAGATAAAAGTTAGAGCCGCATGTCCTGGAGGTGACTGCAGGTTGTTGGATTTGGAGTATCGGCCATGTCTCACCACATCCTGGCTCCAGTGTGGATGCAGAGAGAGTGTGACAGAGGATCTGCCTGTGAACCACCTGGGATTAGCCATGTCCCAAGGTGCCCAGAGTGGGACTAGTTCTTCACAGTGTGGCAGCTGCACTGATTTGTTAGTGACGGAATATCCATTCCCTCACTCTACTCTCCTCACTATCGGAAATTCATTTTGATTCAGAATAAAAACCAAATGTATAGAGCTTTGGGTGTAGGATATGAAATTGTACTTAGATTTAAGAAAAAGAGAAAATCAGATGTATTTATTTGACTTCATTCCGTATTTGAAAGCACATTTTAATTTTTATTTGCCTTGTTTTGTTTTAATTGAGTAGTGAGAGTTTTAGCCCTTTGTCTTTAGTACACCCAAGGATCGACTGCTCCTGAAGCAAAGAGGTCAGGATGGGGTATGCGCAAGTTGGGTAGAGAGGTGAAGAAGAGAAGGAAGTGAGAAGGGGAAGGGAGAAGCACCTTGCTTCACTAAACTGTATTCCAAGCTCCCTGCTGTCCGGTAGGCTGCTTCTCTGAGGGTCACCTCAAAGGTGTGCTATGCCCTGTGGCTCTTATGTGCCCAGGTGGTGTGGTCAGAGAGTGGATGGGCTTCCTTCCACCCTGAGGCAAGCACCTCTTCTCTGTAGATGGGATCAACCACAATTAACAGGAATCCTCAATGTACTAAATAGCAGGCACTTGAAAATGGGTGTGTTTTCTTCCATTGTCGTCTTTTCTATTGAGGGTTGGGATTTGGGTGGGAGAGGAAAGCAAATTTTATTTTCTTGACTATAAATTTGTTATTCTTGGTATCATTTCATTTTTATAATTATACATTAGACATTGGCACTTGTGTAAAACTGTCCCTGCAGATTGAGCAGGAAGTAAAAACAAATGGAAATGCTTCGGATAGTGGCAGGGGTGGGAGTTGCTAAGGAAGGGGTGGGATGGGAGTGGGTAAAGAGTTTGGGAAGGTTATCTAATTGAATCACTACTGAGTTGAATCATGGCTGTCATTAGCCACGGGTACTGCTGATTATAAGGCCAGTAAAATTTTAGTACCTGGAGGTTTGACTCTAATTTTTGCACTGATGGTGCCAAAGGGCCCTGAGTCAAAAGGAGAGCCAAGGGTGGAGTGGAGAAAGATATGGTGAAGGCAGAACTGCTCACACCAGCTCCAGAAGCACTTCCTCTGACTTCACTGCTGCAGCTCTTTCCACACTGGGCCATGATTGACCTTAAAAATTGCAGACCATCACATACACTGGACACTGCAGGCAAGGTGTTGGTAACTGCCTGCTCTAGGATGAATAGTAGCATTAGCAGCACCCTACAGAGGATGTTTCAGAATTGTAATTTGAGAACTCCTTCAGTTATATTGACTTTCTTTGGTTTTCCTTGTGCATTAGGTATATATGTTTTGAAGTATTTTTGCCAACTAAAATGAAGTCTGTAAATTCTGTTAATAAACAAGGAGTTCATCCATTGCTCACATGTTTCATTGGTGCCCTCTGAACTCTGTGGGTTGCCAGGATGTAATTTTAATGCTTCCCTGTAGCCCAAAGATTATTTTTTCACCACAAATGGTAAGGGATGCCCACCTACTTTTATAAACACCACTACAACTTAGCAAGTTTATTTATCTATGTCCAGATTTCTGTTTCTGTCCTTAACTGATCTGTGTTTTTAGGTAGATCAACTTGGATCTTTAGACCTCATCTATAAATTGGAATTATATTTTTAGTCATAAGCCAAGTATAATTTAACTCAGAATGGGATTAAAAATTTTAGAAGCAGAAGCTAATATATAAATGAAGCTTGGGATTTGGAACTTTCTGTATCTCTTAGGAGGAACAAGTAAAAACCAAATGGTTATATTGTGCTGCTAGAAATAATGTCATTCTCAATTAAAAGGGTTACACCTGTAGCCACTTGACACTAACACCATCGGGGGCAATTAATCAGGAAAAAAGTAAATATAAAAACTTTCCTCTTAACTTCACACACTACAGGGTAATTATGTAATTCTCTAGCACTCAATTAAGAAGCTTGTAGGTTAGCAAAGTTTCAGTTTCTCTAGTTCAGCCAGTATCTTGCCCGTAGTAATTATTTGCTTTCCCTGCAGTTCAGTTTCTGCTTGAAACTCTTAACAGGACTAACTGGAAAAATACTTTGACCATAGCTCTAGTACTTTCAAATAAATTCATATCTAGATTTTCAAACAAAGCCCCAAGATGAAGTCTAATTCTGAAAATATCTCATAATTTTTGAATGTTCTTTTTATCTTATCAACCTAACTTCTCTTCTCCCTCCCAACTTGGCCTCCCACGCCTTCCATTTCATTTTGGTCATTATAATCACATCCATTTGGCTTTGGTTATGACATCTTCCTTTCAGGATGATGGAATTAGATATGCAGCCTGTCTTTGAGTGAGACTGGTCACCATCAAAGGAGTTTTCTGTAAGGGACGTGACTAGAAGTTGAAATCCACTTCCCTGCTAAAGGGCACAAGGGTGGTGTACCAAGAAAGCTACCTTCCCAGAGCAAGCAGGCTGTATTTTAGCTATGGAAGTGGCCTGCTGTGACACTGTGCTGTCTTCTGTGGGCTTAATGGCTCCTTTGCTGTGAAGTGGCAAATTGCATGTAGAGTGTCTCCTTCCTTTTCAGAGAACAGTTAATCAAGGCAAATCAGCGAGCCCCAAAGTGCTGTAATTTAACATCGTGATTACTACCTTCTAAGCTATATATTTTGCATACTTTAAAATCACCTAACTTGGACTGCTTGAATTATATTGACTTTTAGAACCAAAATTGTAACTATGTATTATATTATATTATATTGCATGGGAGGTATATTTCATAAGCTTTTTGGCTTTCTTTTTTCCCACAGCAACTTCTAATGACTGTTAGGAAGGATGAATCCCCTTTTAAAAAAGTTTTTGTTGTTGTTTGGTTTTGGGATAGGAGGGAGGATCTACTGTGGTAATAGAGAAGTCCGTTTAAAAATTATTTTTAGAAGCTAAGGAAAGCAGTTATGCTTCCTGTGAATTGTCTTTTACTGGCATCTTTTTTTCCTCTTTGATGTTAGTAAATTTGGTGTAATACATTGGGGCTTCCATATTTCGAAGTGGAAGCTTTCTTCTCTGAAGTCGATGTATGGTTTTGAGTTACTAGAGCTTTGGTCAATATTTCCTTCCCTATATGTCACAGAGAGGGCACCACTGAGAACTGTGTGCATAGGACCTCAAGTAGCTAGTACACAAAATTAGCAGACCTTACAGTCAGCTTCCTAATGGCTAGTTTTTCCCCCTTATATTACAATTTTTGTTTTATAAATCATTTTTTTCCTGACATTTCCACCAATTTTCAGAGTCATCTGCAAAATTTTTCTTTCCTCAGGAGTTCCTTTTGCCTTGTTCCTTATGCCTTTCCCACTGGTATTGAGGGTTTTGATAATAAATTGGTAGGAAAAAAAGTACCTCCTAGAAGGAAGCCTTCCCCGCCATTTCCAGGTGCCAACTGCTAAGCAGATATACTCCAAAAATGGTAACTGTAATATGCACACTGTTGGTTATTTTTAATAAGCCTCTTCCTACTAGAACATTTTATTTTCCTTGTTCACCATACAATCATGTACTCTTTAACAGAAATTGCTTTTAAAAAATACCTGGAACTATCTTTAAAAAAACTTTATTAATAATCATGTATTTTTACTGATCACATTTTGAAATGCCTAAAAGACTTTATTGTTCTAATTATCCAGATGTACCTTTGTAAAATAGCTCTTTTATGAATTAGCTGATAAGGCTGTATGTTTCTGGAACAAAATATTGGTCATCTAAAAACTTTCTGTTTTCTGGGGTCTGGGAAAATAGAAAATAAGAGTTCAAATATTAAATAAGCTTAAAGGAACCAAGTATGTGACTTTTTATTTGTATTCTGGTTGATTTGTCTTGTCCAAGTTGTATTAGAAAAGTTGAGGAGTCGAGGAGCCTGTAATTCATTTTACTGTCAGTGACTGTCAGACATCTTCCTGCTTGTTGGAGCATCCCTAGCAACACGGCTAAACCTTCATGACAGTGCTGGCAGGTGGGCTTGCCCTAGCATATGGGGTAGGTTTGTTGTTTTTTTAACAGCTTTATTGAGATATTCACATATCATATAATTCATCCATTTAAAGTGTATAATCAGATGGGTTTTGGTATATTACATTATTGATTTTTAATTGTGGTGAAATATATATAACAAAATTTGCCAATTTAACTATTTTTAAGTATAAAGTTCGGTGAGGTTAATAGGCCAGCTTTTATGACTCGCTTGAAGATAACTTTGGTTTTAATCCTACCCTATTTGAAACATATGTCTGTATGACTCCTGTCCCCAGTGCTGGGCTTCTTCACATACCAACATTTCTGTGCTTTTACCAACATCATTTTAGCTCAGAAGGCTTGCTTGCTTTCGGCACTTTCTGTATTTTGGTTTTGAAATATACTTGTAATTTGACTTATTCTTGGGATAATATTTTAGTTTTCAGTCATTCAGGGGCACATTTGACTGACGGAGCTAATAAGCATAATAAAATGCTTAGTAGTTTATACCATCTTTTAGTTAAACATTTTAAAAATTAAGACTATTCAAATGTACTTTGCAGAAATTAACCTGTTTTTACTCCTGGCTTTGTTTATAAACTATATATATATATATCAGATGCAACAAAGAACAAGGAAATACCCATACCATTCCCACTTGCTCTTTGATAGCCATCTCCTGGGAATGGAGATAATAAAACTCTGTATTTGCATGTGAGCAGTTACTTCTATTTTTTACTGCCCTCTTTCAAACTAAATGACTGGTTTACCAAAGGTTTAATACCAACTTCAAATATAAGAGGATCCATCCTGATTAAAAAGTTGCCTTTTAATTGAACTTATCTTCTTGATGTTTTATGACAAATGTCATAAAACATGACAGATAAGTAGCTGAATGTAGGTGTTTCCCATTTTCTCTATAATGTCGAGGATAATTCTTGTTACTAATTGGAAACACTTCTTCAACTTTAGCTTTCAGGGAATATGTTTGTTTTGCCACTTATTTTTACTAGTGAGACATCATCCTTCCCTAAGCATCAGGAGAGGCCTTGGTTTGAAATCATTTAAGGTATGTAGAGCTCTCTTTCTAGATTTTCCCCCTCAATTGATGAGAATGCTTTTGGACCAACCTATAATTTAAGCCATTTTATTTTAAGGTATCTTTTTCTTTGTACATGTCGGCTGCCTGAACACATGCTAATCAAAAACACATTATGATACATTTTGGCAACCTTTTAGAAACTTTTAGGGAGGCATCTGTACAAAGACATTTTTTTCTACTATCATTATTTTAAATATTAAAGGCAAATAGCATGACATAATGCAGCACTTTTCAATCTTTTTGATCTCATGACCACTTTTTAAAAATATATATCTGGTTTTTTTGTGGTGGTGGTGGTGGTGGTGTTTGAGACAGGGTCTTGCTCTGTCACCCAGGCTGGAGTGCAGTGGCACTAACATGGCTCATGCAGCCTTGACCTCCTGGACTCAAGTGACCCTCCCTTCTCAGCCTCCCAAGTATCTGGGACCAAAGGTGTGCACCACCAGGCCTGGCTAATTTTTTTTTTTATTTTTTTTGTAGAGATGACATTTCTCCATGTTGCCCAGGCTGGTCTCAAACTCCTGGACTTAAGCAAGCCTCACCTTCCCAAAGTGGTGGGATTGTAAGTATGAGCCACCACACCTGGCCAGGACCACTTGACACTCTTAAAAATTATGAAAGACTTTATGGAGAAGCTTGTATTCATGTGGATTATATCTATCAATAGTTACTATATTAGAAATTTAAAAGAAAATATGAGAAATGAGAAAAATGAATTTATTTAAAAATAGTAAACCAAATTACATGTGAACATAAATCACATTTTTATGAAAAATCACTATTTTCCACAATTAAAAAATTGAGGTTTATGTAGTTTTTGAAATCTCTTTAATGACTGGCATAATAGAAGACAGCTGGATTCTCATGTATGCATCTGCACACAGTCTTTCGTGTGTGTTTTTTTTTTTTTTTTTTTTTTTGAGATGGAGTCTCGCTCTGTCACCCAGGCTGGAGTGCACTGGTGCAATCTCAGCTCACTGCAACCGCCACCACCTGGGTTCAAGCGATTATCCTGCCTCAGCATGAAACGGGGTTTTGCCATGTCCGCCAGGCTTTTCGCGAACTCCTGACCTCAGCTGAGCCACTGTGTCCAGCCCTGTTGTGATATGTTGAAGTGTATAAAGAAAATCCAGCTTCACATGGATACATATTTTTTAAATGGAGAAATATTTGAATAACCTTTTCAGATAATTATGGATATTCTTCTCTGATACTAGTACAAAACTTGGCAAGTGATAGTTTCTTCAAAGATAGCTGCAGTGTGGAATCTGAAATCATATCAAGGAAGTTTTTGTACTGTTAAACTAAAAAGCCACTGACCCATTTTACACTTTATGTGAAGAGTGGTATCTTTTACCCATGCATGATTTTGTAATATCCTGTATTGGTCATTTGGAAAATACTGGTTTACCGAATTATGGAGTTCTTCCAAATGTTGACACATTTCTTCATATAATAATATCAAAAAGTCACATTTGTTAATATCACAACTGATCTCATCAGAAAAGTCCCAAGGCAAATGCAAATTTCACAAAATTCTAATTTTTCCTTGGAATCTTGGATTTTATCATTGGCAACAAATACAGTTTTCCTTGAAATGACAGGCTCACTTTTCTTCATTTTTGAGTGAGAAGATAACTGCCAAATATTCAAGTCTGAATGGCAATTGCTTACCAGTCATTCTCTCATGTTAAAATGGTCTTCCATTAAAAAAAAAAAAAAAAAAAGGTCAGGCGTGGTGGCTCATGTCTGTAATCCCAGCACTTTGGGAGGCCAAGGTGGGCGGATCACGAGGTCAGGAGATCGAAACCATCCTGGCCAAATGGTGAAATCCCATCTCTACTAAAATACAAAATTAACCGAGCATGGTGGTGCGCGCCTGTAGTCACAGTTACTCAGGAGGCTGAGGCAGGGAAATCGCTTGAACTCGGGAGGTGGAGGTTGCAGTGAGCCAAGATCACGCCACTGCACTCCATTCTGGCGTCAGAGTGAGACTCCATCTCAAAAAAAAAAAAAAAAAAAAAAAGTAGCTAGTACTTTTCCTTCAGCCACAACCATGGTACTGTGGTATGCGGCAGGGTTGCTTCATGCACACTTAACTTTTTTCCACACAAAATATTAAAAAGATGTGTACTCAAGGGTTGAGATTTCATAAAATTATTACAATTTACTGCTTCGTCAAGGACATTCTTAAGTGAAACTGGCAGTGTCTATTGCAAGTCTGCAGCAGCGACAAATACAGTGTTAATGAAATTTGGTACAACTTTGATTCCTGCTAAGCCACCAACAGCTTCACCCTCCATTGATTTTGCACCATCAGTGCAATTGTCAACATGGTGAAAAGGCACATGGTGTCTCAGTAATTTTATGAAAAGGTTTTGGGTTTGAGTTTGTTTTTTTGTTTTGTTGTTGTTTTTTCTTTTTTTTTTTTTTTTTTTTTCTTTTTTTTTTGCAGTCTGCATCTGTTCTTGCTCTGTCATCCAGGCTGAAGTGCAGTGGTGCAGTTATAGCTCACTACAGCCTTAAACTCCTGGGCTCAAGGGATCCTCCCGCCTCAGCCTTCTTAGTAGCTACTACAGGTGCATGCCACCATGCCCAGATAATTTTTTTAAAATTATTTTTTGTAGAAATGTGGTCTTACTGTGTTGCTCAGGCTGGCCTGCCAACTCTTAACTTTAAGCCATCCTCCTGCCTGAGCCTCCAAATGCCAGGATTACAGGCATGAGCCACTGCGCCCAGCCTGTGACAATAGTTTTGAATCCCTGGGAGTTAAGGTTTGCAGACCACACTTTGAGAACTGTTGGTGTAGTGAAAAGAACCTTAACTTAGATGATCTGGATTCAATTTCAACTCCTCTACTTGCTATGTGGCCTTGAGTGAGTTACCTTCTCTGTTTCCATTTTCTCATCTATAAATTGAAGTAAATAATATCCAACCTAACAGTTGTTGTGAGGATTAAATGAGAAATTACTAGGCATGAGGCTGGTATCTCCCCAACATTTTTCGTTTTTTATTTTCCATTTCAGAATTTTTTTTTTTTTTTTTGAGACAGAGTCTCTCTCTGTCACCCAGGCTGAAGTGCAGTGGCGAGATCTCGGCTCACTGCAAACCCCACCTCCTGGGTTCATGCCATTCTCCTGCCTCAGCCTCCAGAGTAGCTGGGACTACAGGCGCCCGCTACCAAGCCCGGCTAAGTTTTTGTATTTTTAGTAGAGACGGGGTTTCACCATGTTAGCCAGGATGGTCTCGATCTCCTGACCTCGTGATCCGCCCACCTCGGCCTTCCAAAGTGCTGAGATTACAGGCGTGAGCTACTGCACCCAGCCCCATTTCAGGATCTTAAGTACTTAAAATAGGAGAAGAGAAAAATAGGCAAGAATATGTAGGTATCTCGCTTGCTAATACAGCTGTATTTCCTGTAATATTATGGTTTTGGTGTGTCTAAACCCTAGACTCTTAGGGGTGAGTATATGTGCATTCTTTTTATTTTTTTAGAGACAAGGTTTCTCTCTGTCACCCAGGCTGGTGTGCAGTGGTACAGTCATAGCTCACCTCAGCCTTGTACGTCTGGGCTTAAATAATCCTGCCTCTGTCTCCCAAGTAGCTGGGAATACAGGCACATGCCACCATGCCTGGCTAACTTTTCAATTTTTTTTAGAGACAGGGTCTCACTATTGTAGCCAGGCTAGTCTGGAACTTCTGTCCTGCAA
Organism: Piliocolobus tephrosceles; assembly: GCF_002776525.5. Lineage (NCBI taxonomy): Eukaryota > Metazoa > Chordata > Mammalia > Primates > Cercopithecidae > Piliocolobus > Piliocolobus tephrosceles. Next base: position 110,151,740 of record NC_045446.1, read on the forward strand.
TAATTCTCCCATCTCAGCTTCCCAACGTGCTGAAATTACAGATGTGAGCCACTGCATCGAGCCCCATTAGAAAAAAAAAAAAAAAAAAAGTTGCTAACCTCTGTAATAATACACTTGTTTAGCCTGATTGTTCTTTTAAGTGTAAAGAAAAAAATACCCTTTTGATTACATTTGATTTAGTAAGAGCCTTGGTTTTAGAGAAACCTATGTATTGGACTTGTGATGTGTTGGGACTACTATTGTAAAGGGGTGAAGTGGAATGGGAGATGTTCCAGAAACTTCAGTGATCATGGATACCTGTAGTGGTTTTCATCTTGCTGCAGGCTCCCATATGCAATGTGCTAATACTACTTGGGTTATCTTCCAGTTAAAGCTAAATCTTCGTAGTTTTGAAACATCTGTATTCAAATATATAAGCTGCTTACTTTCTTTTAAGTCTTAATGGAGATCTGAGTTATTGTGGTTATTTAGTGAGAGTTTGTTTGTCTTCCTAAAACATGCATCGATCACCACGTCTCCTGAACTAAAGAGCATAAGTGATTTTCATATTCGAATCATAATAGCACTTTGAAGCCTTTTCTGAAGAAATAGCACCAGATATCATGGCCTAAAGTCTAGCATATGACAGGATTTCTGGGATTCCTCTCTGCCTTCCCCTCCTATGCATAGGGAGAGGGCCCGTACATACCAGGGAAGCAAGACCAAACTAAACTGAGTTCCTTCTAGTCTCTGTGCTGATATCAGCTGGTTATCTAACCTACAACAAGTCATTTACTTATCTGGGCTCAGTGTTCTCATCTTACACTGAGGAAGTTGGATGACAATTCTCTCCAAGGCCCCTTCAGCTCTGAATGTGAAATTGATAGCACAGGAAAATAGAGACAGAGCTTGCACGCTGGCTTGCTTAGGTATTCTCAGGTAAGCTCCACCTTTCCCGACCTTCTGTGTTGCTCCTGATAACAGTGTTCTTTTATTTGTTTATTTTATTTTTGTGACAGGGTCTTGCTCTGTCACTGAGGCTAGAGTGCAGTGGCACAAACACGACTCACTGCAGACTCGACCTCCTGGGCTCAAGCCATCCTCCCACCTCAGCCTCCTCAGTAACTGGGACTGCAGGCATACGCCACCAGGCCAGTCTTCCCATCTCAGCCTCCCAAAGTGTTGGGATTACAGGTGTGAGCCACTGCACCCAACTAGAGTGTAATTTTAATGTCACCCACTGAAATCTGTCCCTGGAAAATTCTTTTTCTCCTCTTCTTTGAAGTATCTTTATTTTGACAGCTTACTTTAGTTTACTGTTACCTGCAGTCTGATAAAACAGTGTCATCTCTTCTTTCATCATGGTCTCACTGCCAGTTTACAACAACTTGGAGGCTTTTGTGGAAGAAGATCTGACTTTCCTGGTTCCAAGAAGACTTGCTGAGCATTGGCTGAGGAGAGACCGGAGGTCTTATCTCCGCTTCAGCTCATGTCCTGAGTAATGGCCTGTTCTGAAAGGCTTACGAAATTTGGAGACTTTGTAGAAGTTGAGTCCCCAGAATATGAGCTAACCAGATAGTATAGCAAGCAAATGCTCCACCAGAGAAACTGTTCCAACCAGTGAGAATAAGTCCCAGATAACTTGGATGCTTTCATGCAATCAAATATTTACAAACCAACACTTCAAGTGACAGGAAAGGAGATTAGACAAAACTGTTTCTATGGCTTGCCACCTACTGAGAGTAAAAGACTCAAATCTTCTCTACTGTTTTTTTTTTTTTTTTTATTTTCCTTTTGGAAATTGGCCTCTTTGGGATAAATCCTGGTTGGATAGTCAGTGATATTTACCTGCAATACCTACAGAGCCTAATGTTTACTTCTGGTGGGGGTATTGGCATTCTGTTTGGGGTGTGTTTGGGGAAGGTTCTGTTTCTCTCCCTCCCTCCCTCCCTTCCTTCTCTCTCTTCTTTTCTTTTCTTTTCTTTTCTTCTCTTCTCTTCTCTTCTCTTCTCTAGAGAGAGTGTCGCTCGGTTGCCCAGGCTAGCATGCAGCGGTGCAATCTTGGCTCACTGCAACCTCTGCCTCCAGGTTCAAGCAATTCTCCTGCCTAAGCCTCCTGAGTAGCTGGGACTACAGGCATGTGCCACCATGCCCAGCTAATTTTTATATTTTTAGTAGACACTGGGTTTCACCATGTTGGCCAGGCTGGTCTCAGACTCCTGACCTCAAGCTATCTGCCTGCCTGGGCCCTCCCAAAGTGTTGGGATTACAGGCGTGAGCCATGGCGCCCAGCCGGTTCCGCATCTTTAAACATGCATTATGATTAACTTACATTCTCAACTCTTTTCTTCCTCTCTCTTCAAAGATGTACTGATCTGACATGCAATTAAGGCTGGGCATACCGAGGCAGATTAAATGCAGGAATCTTTCTATCTAGGGCCAGAACAGCTTGGCAGCCGTGACTATAGAGTTGATTGATTAATTGGTTAACTTATTCCCAGCTTTGTTTCAGAAAGCTTTGCAGCAGAGCAGGGTGTTTGAAGATGGTTTGAGGAAAAAAATGAATCAGAGGCCTTAGGGAAAGGAAGGTGGATGTTAGGCTCGTTTACAGTATTTGTCACTTGGTGCTATGTTTTTTTTCTTTCAAAATGTCTCTGATTTACCCCTTGCTCTGTTTCCACTGTAGCAGGTTATCTTGTGGCACAGCTCCATGTCTAAAACACCTGCATAGATTGCTGCCTCCGCTCACCAGGTTTGCCCCAAAACATTCCTTTCATTATGCCACTTTGCCTGCCCAAGAACCTGCAGTGGCTATGGTTACTGCTGTATCAAGATTAAACCCTGCTTTGTTTCGGAGAAGTTCATAATTTGGCCAGCTTTGTTTCCCTCTACTGTCCATTGTGAGCCCTCTTGCCCACTAAGGCTTAGGCTCCTTCGAGTCTCCCCACCTCACATTCCAGGCCCTGACTCCACCTTTGCTTTTCCCTTAGTCCAAAATGTACTTCAGAAACTTCCAAGATGAGTATTAAAAGTAATAGCTGGCCAGGCACGGTGGCTCACGCCTATAATCCCAGCACTTTGGGAGGCCAAGGTGGGTGGATCACGAGGTCAGGAGATGGAGACCATCCTGGCCAACAGGGTGAAACCCCGTTTCTACTAAAGTACAAAAAAGTAGCTGGGTGTGGTGGCGGGCACCTGTAGTCCCAGCAACTCGGGAGGCTGAGGCAGGGGAATCGCTTGGACCCGAGAGGCAGAGGTTGCAGTGAGCCGAGATCGCACCACTGCACTCCAGCCTGGGCGACAGAGCAAGACTCTGTCTCAAAAAAAAAAAAAAAAAAGTAATGGCTGGCCAGACATGGTGGCTCACGCCTGTAATCCTACCACTTTGGGAGGCTGAGGAGGGTGGATCACTTGTCACTGGAACCCAAGAGTTCAAGACCAGTTTGGGCAACATGGTAAAACACCATCTTACAAAAAAATAGAAAAATTAGCTAGGTGAGGTGATGTGTGCCTCTAGTCCCAGCTACTTGGGAGGCTGAAGTGGGAGGATCACTTGAACCCAGGAGGCAGAGTTTGCAGTGAGCCATGATCTGCACTCCAGCCCGGCAACCAAAAAAAATAAAAAATAAAAAATATTACCTACAACTTAAATGAGTACAAACTATGTGTCAGGTGCTGTACACTACATACGTGACTCCTGTCTTCACAAAAACCTCATAAGGTAAGTGGTTTTTCTCCATTTTTACAGAGGAGGTAACTGAAGCTAGTAGTGATTATGATGTTCCCAGTGGCACAGCTAGGATTCAAGATAAGGTCTGTCTTCCACCAAAGCTTTGTCTTTTTTGCCCGGCTGCAGAAGTAGTTTCTGTACTTAAAGGTGTTTACAGCCTAATAGTGACAAGTACATGAATATTAGTTTTCTGCTTTTCTCCCTCCCTAAATTGCAGTTCTCTACACTGGAATAAGGGGTAGAAATTCTGCGACGTTTGCATTCCATTCAAGGTGATTGATCTTGGGAATGACTTGAACATAACTAAACATTAAAGAGATTAATGCAGCAACTGAATTACATTAAAGTAGAGTAGAGTAGGCAAAGGAGAGTTGGGAGGCAGGAAGACTAGTGGAGTGATATAATATCTGAACAAGAGGCTTACATTTGGTAAAGTAGGAACAGAAAGTGGAGAAATGGTGTAGTTGAGGTAGAAATTATAAATGTTAGCATATAAGTTAATATGTAGCATACAGGAAAGGGAGGACTTTAAAAAACAAAAGACTTGGCCGGGCGCATTGGCTCACGCCTGTAATTCCAGCACTTTGGGAGGCCGAGGCGGGAGGATCATGAGGTCAGGAGATCGAGACCATCCTGACTAACGCAGTGAAACCCTGTCTCTACTAAAAATACAAAAAAAATTAGCCGGGCGTGGTGGCAGGTGCCTGTAGTCCCAGCTACTCGGGAGGCTGAGGCAGGAGAATGGTGTGAACCCAGGAGGCAAATCTTGCAGTGAGCCCAGATCACGCCCCTGCACTCCAGCCTGGGCTGCAGGGCGAGACTACGTCTCAAAAAAAAAAAAAAAAAAAAAAAAAAAAAGACTTTCTGTGAACCAAAGAGATTGGTTAACAACTGCAAGGCATAGAGCAGAGATAGGCTTTGGGGGGAAAATCAGTGTAATTTCGGCCATGTTGAGTTTTAGGTAGCAGTGTTGTCTCAACTTACAGATGTCTAGCAAGATGTGGCAAATACAGTTCCAGAGCTAAATCAAGTCGAGTCATTCATGCTGGACATAATCCATAATTGTGTGCATAACATCTGTGTCATAAAATCTCAGAATTGAAAGTACTTTAGAGTCTGTCAACTAATTGGGTAAACCAAATGGGTATATTCATATAGGGGAGTATTATTTGCCCTTAGAAAAGGAATAAAGTACAGATAACATGCGACATACTGAATCTTGAAAACTTTATGCTAGGTGGAGAAGGCAGTCCCCAATTGTATGGTCACATATTGTATGATTCCTTTATATGAAATGTGTAGAATAGGAAAATTCATAGAAAGTAGATTAGTGGTTGCCAGGGACTGGGGAGAGGGGAGGGTGTTCATGGATATTGAGTAATGAAAAGATTTGGAGTTTAGCCTTTTATTTCTTGCCTGCTGCTTATAATATAAAATATCTCATAAGAGGTCAGTTGCTACACTTTGGTTTGTCTGTTGTTTGTTTTTGAAACAGAGTCTCCCTCTGTCACCCAGGCTGGAGTGCAGTGGCAAGATCTTAGCTCACTGCAACCTCCACCTCTTGGGTTCAAGCGATTCTCCTGCCTCAACCTCCCAAGTAGCTGGGATTACAGGCGTGCACCACCACATCCAGCTGATTTTTGTATTTTTAGTAGAGATGGGGTTTCGCCATATTGACCAGGCTGGTCTTGAACTCCTGACCTTAAGCGATCCTCCAGCCTCCGCCTCCCAAAGTGCTGGGATTACAGGTGTGAGCCACCGTGCCTGGCCAGTTGCTACACTTTGTTTTTCGATTTCCTCATAGTCCAAAAAGTCTGCTGCGTACAGGAACATAGGGCAAGGACAGTGGGATGAGCTGTGAAAATGTGTGGTTTGTTTCTTTTCTTTAAAGAATCTCAGTAGGATCTACTGATGCATTGACATTATGCCAACTTCCCAGGAATTTCGTTTTTCCCTTCAAGATGCCTGTGAACAGTGTGGCAAAAGAGATGAGGCGCCTTGAAGTCTTAACTGCACGATGGCCGGCAAGACACCAGGAAAGCTTCATGTTTTCCCCCCACCTCCAGAGATCCAATGATATTAAGAGTTAAGAGCAGTTTTATTTAGCATCAGGCAGCTGGGCTGACCTTTCCCAGCACCCCCATGCTCTTTGGTAACTAAAGGATAGAAAGAGAAAGACCGTTTGTAAAGTCTGTGAACGTAAGGCGGAGTCCCTTCCCAGATTCTTCTTGTAACCTCCGGCTTCTTATTCTTGTTTTGGCTAAGATTAGACAAGTATTAGGAAGTAAAGTGACACTGAAAGGCTAGACAGGAGAGAATTTATATAGATTCAATTATCTAGAAGATTTAGCAGTTTTTTACAAGCCATTTGTTTTTTGTTTCTTGGGTTTTCTTTTTTGTTTGTTTATTTGTTTTTTGTTCTGTTTTGTTTTGTTTTTGAGATGGAGTCTCACTCTGTTGCCCAGGCTGGAGTGAAGTGATGCGATCTCGGCTCACTGTGACCTCTGCCTCCCAGTTTCAAGCGATTCTCTTGTCTCAGCCTCCCAAGTAGCGGAGACTACAGGCGCCTGCCACCACCCCCGGCTGATTTTTGTATTTTTAGTAGGGGCCGGGTTTCACCATATTGGCCAGGCTGGTCTCCAACTCCTGACCTCAAACGATCCACCCACCTCGGCTTTCCAAAGTGCTGGGATTACAGGTGTGAGCCACGGTGCCCAGCCAAGCTACTTGTTTTATTAGGTGTCCAGTGCAGTCTTGATGCTAGCTGAAGATGTTTGGGTAATCTCTTGTATTGCTTCATAAAACACGGTAAGAAACCCAATAGTAGCAGCCTTCAATAGCTTTGCACCAAGGAAACGTTCCCTCCCGCCTCCCATTCCCTCTGCTTCCTACTCCCCAATCCCTGCCTCAAGCTGGGCAGCTGGAACCACAAGTCACCAGCATCACTTCCAGAGGAATAAAATAGCCTGCATCTCCCGTCTGCTTTGTTTTTAGCTGGTTTGTTTGTTTCCAGATGTCAGTAATGTGAAGTATTTCCCCTAATCAATGTTTTAACCTTCTTGTTAATATTTATTCAGCTTGGTGGAATGTACTATGTTAAAGCATCCATGAGCTCCATGGATGGGAGAGTAAATCTGAATTTCTCTCTTTTCTCTGGAGACATCATAATATTTCCTATTATCAGAGGTTATTGTTTTGCTAGGATATTAATGAGCAGTTTCTCTGCTGGAGTTATCATTGCTTCCCTCTTCCTTCAGCTCCCAAACAAACAATTTTGAATTAACATGGAAACCAAGTTTAATTTCTTGACTCATCTCCTCTGGCTTTGAATTTCCTTTTCTGTTTCATGCTGATGTCAATAATTTGGTGCTTCCATCTGTCCATTTCTGCTCACCCTGTTATTGATAAAGTCATTAACCCCCTACTCCATTGCTATTTACTGATAAATTATTCCTGATCATGTGTGCTATATTTTCTTTATTCAGATCTAAGGTATAATTAGGGAAGAGAGCTGAACGAAAGAGCCCTTTTTTTCCCTTCTCTTACCATGGTGATGGGTGAAACATTGCTGTCCAACAGGTCTCTGTCTTTTATAATGGAAGGGGAAGGTGCTTTTTTATGCAAATCCAGATGTGTGATGGTGGTTTGTTTACCTTACTTTGTGCTTAATGAGATTCTTCAGCTATTGTTACTTTGAAGTACTGCTTCTATTTTCATTATCTAACATTTATTAAATGTCAACCATGTGCTCTGTTAAACAAAGAATAGCACAGTTCTGTCTGGACTCAGCGTCTAGATGCTTAGTTTCAGCCCTAGTGACTAAAACCTGTATAATGGACGGTGTATATTATCCTGCGGGACATTTTCCAAATATTGTATTTTAAAATAACAAAAAATTGGACCCTGCCCCTGGGACAGACACATCTGAAACAAAGCACATGTATAAAATAAGGCACAGAATAAGAGAGAGAAAGATACAGTTGAACTTACTTTAAAAGTAAGATTGATTTTTTTTACCTTAAATTTTACTCTTGAAATTTCAAGTGATGGCCGGGCGCGTGGCTCACGCCTGTAATCCCAGCACTTTGGGAGGCTGAGGCAGGCGGATCACGAGGTCAGGAGATTGAGACCATCCTGGCTAACACGGTGAAACCCCGTCTCTACTAAAAATACAAAAAATTAGCCGGGCATGGTGGCAGGCGCCTGTAGTCCCAGCTACTCAGGAGGCTGAGGCAGGAGAATGGCGTGAACCCGGGAGGCGGAGCTTGCAGTGAACCGAGATCATGCCACTGCACTCCAGCCTGGGTGACAGAGCGAGACTCCATCTCAAAAAAGAAAAAAAAAAAGAAAAGAAATTTCAAGTGATAGGTTGAATTTTCTAGCTATTTTGATTTCACCTATGTTTTCCTTTCTACAAAGAATGTTTTGATCTTTTCATTTGGCCCAAGGCAAAGCTGGTGACTTGGCTCAGTTACAAGAAAAGAGCCTGGAACCTTACGGATCAGGAGTGTAGATTTTAGCTCATTGAAGTGGCACAGCTTGGTTTGATGAATCACTTTGTACCTCAGGTTCTTTATATCAGGATGGTAGTGGGGTTGTTAAAATATAACTAATGGAAGAGGAATATTTTTATTTAAAATCAGAAAATACAACTTAAAAGTTCACAATTTACTACTAAATAGGTATTTCGGCCAGGCATGGTGGCTTACACATGTAATCCCAACACTTTGGGAGGTTGAGGCAGGCACATCACTTGCACCTAGGAGTTTGAGACCAGCCTGGGCTAGAAAGTGAGACTCTTATCTTTACAAAAAAATCAAAAAATTAGCTGGGTGTGGTGGCACACCCATGTGGTCCAAGCTACATGGGAGGCTGAGGCAGAAGGATTGCTTAAGCCTCGGAGTTAAAGGCTGCAGTGAGCTATGATACTACCACTGCACTCCAGCCTGGGCAACAGAGACCCTATCTCAAAAGAAACAAATAATATTAAAAATAAATACAAATTTTCCTATCTTTGAAACAAGGATAACACAACTCAGGGTTGAAATGAGAAATATGATGATGGCTGTGAACGCACTTTGTAAACTGTGAAATGCTTTGCACATTTTCCTCAGAATGCTTACTACTCATTAGTACAAGTTTATATATAAGCTCTATGTCCAGGGCCGGGCACAGTGGCTCATGCCTGTAATCCCAGCACTTTGGGAGGCTGAGGCTGGCGGATCGCTTGAGGTCAGGAGTTCGAGATCAGCCTGGCTAACATGGCGAAACCCCGTCTCTACTAAAAATACAAAAATTAGCCGGGTGTGGTGGTGCGCGCCTGTAATCCCAGCTACTGGGGAAGCTGAGGCAGGAGAAGTGCTTGAACCCGGTAGGCGGAGGTTGCAGTGAGCCAAGATCATGCTACCGCACTCCGGCCTGGGTGACAGAGTGAGACTCCATCTCAAAAAAA
>NC_045446.1:110161000-110179671 GCF_002776525.5 Piliocolobus tephrosceles
AAAAAAAAAAAAAAAAAAAGGATATGTATCCAAATGTATTTACTTGTGCATTCAGATTGATTTTGTTGTTAATGAGTGAGGTGCAGAGGAAACGGTGCTGAGCTGAGGACTGGAATTAGTGGGGGCCGCCACTAAGGGAGTGCACAGGGGGATGTTGCCTGTGTAGGCCTCACTGGAGTGAGCTGGTTTTTGGGGACTGGAACCACACCCAGCACAAATCGAGGACAGTGCCTGCCACTTAGGAGCCATGGAGTCATTGTTCACCAACTTCAACTGATGGTTGAAAACACAGTCCTGGGAGTAGCCTCCAGTATTTAATAAACCTTTTCTCCCTTCCCCCACCCACTTCCTTAGCCAACTACACCATAAAACAGACCCTTCTATTGCTACCAAAAAATAAAAATCTTGTCTTTGGGGTTGGGAGAGATAAGACTTACTTGGTTAATAACTGTATAGGTATTTGTATATAGGTATTCACCTGGGTCTACCTCTTCAACTTGTGTTTTTTCAGTTTAATTTCTCTATTCCTCTTTCCCAGTCAAATTTTTAAGTCAACCATATCACTTCAACTGTGGGCCTAATTAATTAGCATTTTAAAAGCAGTATACTCCCTCAGAAGGGTGGAGCGGGAGGGTAGCTTGGAGTCAGTTTGTATTCAGAAGAACAAGGTATTCTTGTGTGTGCTGAGCTTTTTTTTTTTTTTTGAGACGGAGTCTGGCTCTGTCACCAGGCTGGAGTGCATTGGCGTGATCTCGGCTCACTACACGCTCCGCCTCCCGGGTTCAAGTGATTCTCCTGCCTCAGCCTCCCGAGTAGCTGGGATTACAGGTGCCCACCACCACGCCCGGGTACTTTTTGTATTTTTAGTAGAGACAGGGTTTCACCATGTTGGTCAGTCAGGCTGGTCTTGAACTCCTGCCCTCATGTGATCCACCTGCCCGCCTCAGCCTCCCGAAGTGCTGAGATTGCAGCATGAGCCACCGCACCCTGCCGTGTGTGTTGAAGTTTACCCAAATGCTTAATACTGGAAAATGCTTGAAGAAAACCATCCTTTCTCTGGCAGGAGGTATAGTCTGACATGGAGGCATAAAGCAATATATAGAGACACTTTTTCATTTGTACTCTACTTACTGTTTTCATTCCTGAAAGTATATGCATGTGTGTGTTATAAGAAGTCATTTTAAAAAACAAGCATGATGTTCATCTATTCAGATTGGTTTTATTTTGGAACTGTCTTCCTCTCATGTCAATGTATCCTTTTTTAACAAGGCCATTAATGCTATTTACCTAGTAACACTTCCGTGTGTCAATAATATTGCTTTTGTCAATAGAGCACTTAAGTAATTATTGCCTTTTCTGGTATTAAGTATCTTCGCTGCATTTAAAGAAAAGCACCTATACATCTAAAGAAAAAGGTCCAAATACATAAGGCAAGTTTTCACTTTCAACAATAAGTGTTACATTTCTCCAAAGATCCAAATTTCCTTTTAGCCTTGGGCCAAGGAGACAGACTGAGAGAATCCAAGAATTTAGAGATGGAAGTTACCTCAATCAACCTCCTAATCTACTGCTGGAATGCCCTCCATGGCAGCCCTGGCAGATGGCCATCCATCTGCTTGTATACTTCCAGGGCTGGGGAGCTCATTATCTCCTGAGGCAACTTTTTTTTTTTTCTTCAAGACAGAGTCTCACTCTGTCAGCCAGGCTGGGGTACAGTGGCACGATCTCGGCTTACTGCAACCTCTGCCTCCCGTGCTCAAGCAATTCTCCTGCCTCAGCCTCCCGAGTAGCTGGGATTACCACGCCCAGCTAATTTTTGTATTTTTAGTAAAGATGGGGTTTTACCATGTTGGCCAGGCTGGTCTTGAACTCTTAACCTCAGGTAATCTACCCGCCTCGGCCTCCCAAAGTGCTGGGATTACAGGCGTGAGCCACTGCATCCGGCCACCTCCCTGTAACTTCTATCCACTGGTCCTGGTTGTGAAGCAACATAAGAAAGATCTGAAGTATTTGAAGATAGCTACCACATTTCCCTTTTGTCTTTTCCAAATTAAGATAACTGAATTGTTTTAAAATGAAGATTTTTGGCTGGAATCTGGAAGAACAAGATGGAAATGAGTGTATGTTAAACTGTTGCTATAAAGGAAACCTTTGTTATAATTGCAGCTGACTGGTAAGGCATCTCTTCTAGTATTTCACACTCAGGCATAGCCTCCTATGTAATACCCCTCTTGAAAATAACCTATCCCTCACTGAGCTACAAAGAGTAAGAAGTCCCTCCTGGGTGAATAGAATCTTATACCTTTTGCTATTCTGAATTCCTCAAGAGACCCCAAACTCCTAAGCATTGCTCTGAGATAACATTTAAAGGTTTTCCTTTAGGAGGGAAAATGAAATGCATGAGACTATAAGCTTTTTGACAGTAGAAACCATAGCCAGTTTTTCTTTCTGTACCCTATAGTGTCTAATACTATGCTGTACCTGGCAGACAGAAGCTGTACAATAAATTATTGCTCTATTGAGCAATAATGGAAAAACAGAACAGGTCAGCATGATGCTGAATTATATATATGATGAGAGATATATTTACCTATGAAGTACACATATAGTGAAACACGTATACACACATGCATATATGCACATACATACACATATGTATACACACACCCTTTTTTGCCTTTGAATGCCTTTATAATATCCCTACATTATTTCATAATAATTTATAGAAATATTTAATGCCAGTCTTCAGACAAAACCACACTCTAGATAAATTGCAAACCCCAAACGCCTGGGGCAGTATGAAAACTGCCACCTTATTTTTGATATCCTGGGGTGGTTGCATTGAGAAGCCCCTTTTCTCTGTACCTTCCATTGCTAAGTGATTGCGCTTTGCTCCCAGGTAGAAAATACCACTCTGTTCCTCATCCTCCGACCTCTTCCTCCTGTTTGAGTGGATTGTTTCTTCAGTTGCTGTTATGGAAGTGAAGAAAAACAGTAAAAGGATGGTGGAAAATGCTGTGGTTTTAATACTTGCTCAACATTTTACACAGTTTGACTTTCATAGTGATCTTTGACCAGTGTCTTTTGTGCAGCTGGAAGCCCTGAGTTTTAGCACAGTTTTGCTATTTCCTGACTGAGTGGTTTATATCTATATAATGTTGTGTAATGGAACCTAACTGGACCAACTATGAGAATCAAATGACGAAAGATGAATGTGAAAGTATAAAGCTTATCACAAGTAAAATCCGCTTTTATACGTAAGCATCGTGCCCCTACTATGGTGGAACTGGTTAAAGCCTTTATTCGTGCAAATGAGCAGCAATTCCCCTTTCCCAGACAGGCATGGCCATAGTGGAAGACGCCCGGCTACAATGCAGGTCTATGGGAGATTCAGACTGAGAATTCTGAGTGCATACCCAAGACTCTGTGTGCTAAAGACCCTTGGCTCCAACTCTTGAGTTGCCATAAGTCTCACGCCCCTTCCCCTGCCTCCACTCAGACTGTCAGACTAAACTATGACCATGTAACTGAGTTAATTGCAAAATGCCATAAAGAACATACCTGATGTCAAGTGGACCAAAACTGTCAAAAGGAAAATGTAGTGCCTCTATAACATTATTTTACTTGACTACGAATGCCAAAGGGACCAGCCCTGGATTTGTCTGGTTTTCTATTTTGTCTTTGGTGCCTGGCACATAATAGGCACCAAAGATGTCTTGGAGAACTAATTGTCACAGCCTCTTATCTCCTCTGCAGAATAGCAAGTAGAAACTGAGACACATGGTAGAAATGAATTAGGTTCTCACATGAAGGATGGGAGCAGGGCTGCAGAATGAGAGGCAGGTTATATTCTGATTAAGGATGATCTAAATTTTTATTTTAATTTCAGTGTGAGTAGTATTCTTTATGCCTAGACTAATAAACGAGATAAGAGACATTGGGGGAAGGGAGCTGCATAATAATATAATTGTCAAGTGGTGATAGGATCTTTTAACATTCGACGTAGTCTTTGCAGCCAGCTACATTAAACGGCATGCTGCCATGAGACCTGGGGACTGCGTGAACCACACACACATATATGTTTGCTCTTTGCCAACACTTGTCCATAATATCACTGGGCAAAACCACTGCTTACTGCATCCTTTAAAGCATGAGTAAACATCAAGAACATTTCTCCTGCTAACTCACTTCTACTTCAAAACTGGTTCTGTGAGACATCTGCTGTAAGAATGAACCATTTATCCTCCAAACAAGTGACAAGAAGAACACACAGAATTTATTTTCTTTTAATCTGGCATTTAAGTACTCTGATGGGATTGATGAATTTTACTACTGTCTTGCAATATGATAAACAAGCAGGCCCTTGCTTCCTTCAACCTCAAGTTCCTCAAATGTGAACCCCAACTTCAACTTAGGTTGTAAAGACTTCAAGCTTACCAAGAACCCACAGCTTCATATCTGCTAGTTAGGATTTCATCTGACTCATCTGGACAAATGACAGGAGCAAATCTGATTTGCCAGAATTGTAGACCTCATAAACCCTTTGTCTCTATTGGTTTATCCATTCAACACATTTGCTAAACACCTCCTATGCCAAGCACTGTGTGGTAATTAGTTTATTTTGTTTGTTTGTTTTTGTTTTTGTTTTTGAGACAGAGTTTCACTCTTGTTGCCTAGGCTGGAGCACAATGGCGCAATCTCAGCAACCCCCACCTCCCTGGTTCAAGTGATTCTGCTTCAACCACCCGAGTAGCTGGGACTACAGGTTCTACGCCACCATGCCCAGCTAAGTTTGTATTTTTAGTAGAGACAGGATTTCTCCATGTTGGCCAGGCTGGTCTCAAACTCCTGACCTCAGGTGATCCACCCACCTCGGCTTCCCAAAGTGCTGGAATTACAGGCGTGAGCCACTGCGCCTGGCCAGAGGTTTTTTAAAAAGCCTATAGTCTCATTATAAACTTGAGATGAACCTTCAAGGGACCTTTGGTAAAGAAATGGTAGATAAATTTAAGATCAAGTATCTGCTTTGCGGGTATACCTGAGGCAAATACAAAGAAGGGAGAAGCTAAAATATAAATCCAGGAGAACAAGCTCATAGTCTTTTAGTGAGAGCAGACGTGAAACAAGTGACCATAAACTCTAACAAGTACAAGAGAGATCCCGAGAAGGGAGTAATTACTTCTGTTGGGAAGGGACTAGATAGCGAGGTACGATAAACTTCTAGTAGGAGAGATTCCTAAACAGAATTCTGAGCGGTAAATAGGAACTTGTGTATCTGTGTGTATGTGGGAGGTGGGGTGGGGACTCTGGACAGGATTCAGCGTGTTAAAGGCACAGAGGTATGAAATGGGATGAACAGAGAACTCGAAGCAGCTTGGTACTGACTGAAGGTGAGATGGACGGAGGGGAAGTAAGCAGGGACCTTGTATGCCGTGCTAAGAAGTTTTGGACTCTGGGCTGGGTGCAGTGGCTCACGCCTGTAATCCCAGCACTTTGGGAGGCCGAGGTGGGCAGATCACAAGGTCAAGAGTCCGAGAGCAGCCTGGGCAACATGGTGAAACCCCATCTTTACTAAAAATGCAAAAATTAGCCAGGTGTGGTGGCGGGTGTCCGTAGTCCCAGACACTCAGGAGGCTGAGGCAGGAGAATCACTTGAACCCAGGAGGTGGAGATTGCAGTGAGCTGAGATTCTGCCACTGTACTCCACTCCAGCCTAGTGACAGAGCGAGACTCTGTCTCAAAAAAAAAAAAAAAAAAAAAAAAAAAAATTTTGGACTCAGGGTGGGGTCATGAAGGGATTTTCAGCAAGGGTGTGAAGTGGTGAAGCTTGTTTTAGAGACATCACTCTGGCAGGCATTTGTAGACATATTGAAGGGAGCCAATTTAAAGGCAGGGAGACCAGCTAGAGGGCCACTGCAATAGTTTCTAAGACATGGTGACATGATATGCTATGTGCCATTCAGCAAGGTGAGAACAAGTCACCTGCTCACCGTGTGCCTCAGCTGGCCCCATTTATGCAGAGGGATCATTATGAACATGTGATGAACCTTCAAAGGGACCTTTGGAAAAGACATGGCAGATATATTTAAGATCAAATATTCTTCTTAGTGGACATACCAGAGGCAGATAGATGGAAGAAACTAAAGATAAATCCAAGAGAACAAATTGCTTCCTGTGGGCTCTGGCCACCATGGCGCCCAAGCACAATGAACCCTATCCGTCCTGCACAGCATAGCAGCTGGCTGTGAGGGATGTTTCAGATGAGAGCTTCTAGAGGTGGGAGCCCCGTTTCCCAACCCTTCTGTTTTTTCATTCAAGGCAGCAGCCTCAGAGTAGATCAGTGGGGCCAGCCTCGTGGCCCTCTGACATTCTCCCCCTGTGGCTTCCACAAAAGATCTGGACTGACCTTCCCACCCCTGAAGCTGAGCTTGAGCAGTCAGCTTGCCTGGAATTGAATTTTGATGAGTGATGCTGAAATTCAGTAGTAAAAAAGGTGGAGAGCAAGTAGTGAGTATCCCAAAGAACTCAACAACTTGCAGCAAGGCGAGACAGGAGAGTAGGTCGGGGACATCCAGGTTGGGGCTACTTCGCTGACATTGTTGCTCACCCTGTGACTGGTAGGGACTCCCTGCTTCTAGGGGCAGAAGCCTTAAGAAAGGAAAATAAAGTCAGAAACATTTTTGCAAAAAGGGGAGAAACCAGGGCCCTCAAGAAGCCACAGCCAAGACTACCTCCAGAGCCATCAGCAATCTCTCTGACCTGCCAAAAGCTCCTCCCCGTTTCCCTAGTTAATAGGATGAGATCACCAGGCAAAAGAATATGATGAAGCATTTCACTTATGTAGTATTTTTCTTTCCAAACACTTAATAAGCCTTTCTGGTCTTGCTGATCTTGCATTCTTCCTATGAAAAGGGCCAGGGATCCACGCTTGGCATTTCAGAGTTTGCAGGGCTTGAGAGATCATCTAGTCTGCTTCCCTCACTTTTAGAGTTGTGGGAACTGAAGTCCAGGGAAGTGAAATCGCTTGCTGGGATCACAGGAATGCCTCTTCCTCCTCCCAGCCCTGCACACTTTCTGCTAGGCTCATGCTGCTGTTCTGTCCATTTTGCACAAGAGAGAGGGGGTTCCAGAGTGGGGGAATAGAGTTGGAATTAGAAATTAGTTTTGTGTGACTGGCTTTCAGGTGGTCTTAAACCTTAACAGGTTTAAGATCGTCTGTAGAATGGGACCAGTGTCACCTCAACACCTACTTTGCAAAGTTGATTATTGGGAATCACACTTGTGTAAGTGGTATAGTCTTGGCAAACAGTAGGTGCTAAATAATGTCTGGCTGGAGGAATGGAGCCCTGTTTCCATATGGCATTCATCCAGCCAGTGTGTGGAGCTGGGGGAGGGATAGGTACGACTCCTGAGGCCCAGATCCTCCCTGAAGCAGGAGGCCCAGCATCCGCCCGGGCTAGCCAGCCAGCCCTCCCAGGGGTATGCAACATCCAGAACAGTCTATAGTCCCGATAGTACGCCTCATGCCTGAGACCTGACCAAGGATGTCTGTGAACAAACTCTTCACAGAGAGCTTAACGAGATTGTGGGAGTGCTGATGGTTGGGTGTGGGGATACAAGCCATTGAAGGTGAAAGGGCTGGTGTGATCAGTTTGGTGGTCTGCCCAAGACAGAGACCCCGTGGGTTAGATAAGAAGGAGCTCATAGGTTGGAGGGAGTCACATGTCCCTTGCACTTCCTCCTATTCCCCCAGGACCCCCTCTTCACCCAGCCTCCTCCTAAGGGCAATTCTGTTGTATTAGGATGAACCACAAGGTGTACTGAAATGAACTGCGTGTCAGAAAGCGGGGTTGCCTCCTGGGTCCTGCCACTTGCTCCCGGTGTGTTCTTGGCCTGGTCCCTTCACCTCTCCTAGCCTCAGGATCTTCATGCGTAACATGAGATCCTCCCAAGATGTTGGTATGTATACAACAGTGCTCTGGAATTACTCCATGCAAGCTGTTGCTCTTCAGCCTCCTGAACAAGGTGGTCTTGTTCTTCCCATGAAACCTCCACCTCTCTCCATCTTCCGCACCACCGAGGCCGCAGTCTCTTCTAACAGGGCACGCTCGTCCCCCGCGCTGTTCCCCGAATGCCACCAGGAGGCGCCCCTTGCTCGCTGAAGCCGGCCGGGCTAATAACTCCTCGGGGCCGGGGCGGGCTGCCCCTTTGCGCAGGGCGGTGGAGGGTGCGGGCTGCACCGGGTTCCCCACCTGAGGTCGGTATCTCGCAGCGCCCGCTTAGCCGCGCGCCCCGCGCCCCTCGCCCCAGCCGGGCGCCGCTCCCTAGCCGGGCACCTCCCGCTCGGCCCCGGTCCCCCGGCAGCCGCAAGTTTGCCCCCGGCCGCGCGGACCCGCGCCCGCCTTGAGCGCTGCAGCCCCCGCCGTTCCCATCGCCCCCGCGCCTGGGCTGCCGGGCGAGGCTCCGAGGGGCGCGGTGGGGCGTGCGGCTGCCCGCGGGGCCCCGGCCCGGCCCCGAAGGGGCGCCCCCACCCGGCCGGCAGTGCGCGGGGCCGCCGCAGTTCCCCGGCTGCCCGCCGGGCGGCGCCCCGCGCCTCGCCGCGCTCCTCCCGCGCTCCCCGCGCCGGGCTCGCTCGCAGCCGGACACAGACTCTGCCTTCAGCTGCCGGCGGATCGGGCTGGAGCCGCCGCGGCTGCTGCGGAAGAGAAAAAACGGCCAACAGCAGCTCCGCGGCGGGCCCAGCAGTGCCTGGCCCCCGGCTCAGCCCCCGGAGTGCGGAGCCGCCCAGGTAAGGGCAGCGGCCCCCGGCGGCGTCCCCGGCCCGCTCCCTGCGCTGCCCCCGCGCCCCCGAATCCCCTCCGCGCGGGCCTCTCCCGCAGCCGCACCCCGACTTCTGACGTCTCCGCCGCTCCTGCCCTCGGGGGCCGCGGCCCCGCGCTCCTGCCCCGGCCCCCGCCCCCGCGCTCTCCTCCCCGCTCCCGCCTCCCGCCAGCCCGGTCCCTGGCACTCTGGTCCCTGCGTCTCCAGATTCGCCGCCGAACCTCCACCTCTCTGCTCCCGTAGTTCCTCCAGTCTCCATCCCGGTCCGTCTCCCTCCCTCCGCATCCCTTCCCCGGACTCGCCGTCCTCCCGCTCTTGTCCTCCCCCTCCCCGTGCAACTCCCAGCCCTGCCTCTGCCCCCTGCAGGGATGACAGCCCCTTCCCAGCCTGGCGCGTCTACCCTACACCTCTTCACCCTCCGCTTCTCCCAGCGCCGCTGTTCCTCGGCTACAGCCTCCCATCCCGACTCAGCCCGGCATCCCACCAAGCCCCCTCCCCTTTCCCTCGCTGCCATCTGCCTCGACTGCCCCCTGCACTGGACTCGGGCCACCACCACACCCCCCACCCCGCACACCGTGCCCACCCTGCACTTGCTTGGGGGAACCAGAGCCCTATCAGAAATGACCCTCTTTCCCCGGGCGAATGGGGCTCCCACCCATCTCCCCTAGTTCATCGGAGTGGGAAGTGAGGGAGAAACTCTGGAGACCTGCATTGGGCGCGTGATGGGGGAGGGGGCTGGGGCGGAGGGGGAGGGGAGCTGATTTAGATTCTCTCCAGTGAGGATTGGCAGAGCTGTGTGCTCCGACCTGGCTGGGGTGGAGGGCGTGCAGGCGACAGCTGGGACAGAGGGTTCAAGGCACTGAGAGCACCTGTGTCTCTTTCCCTGGCTCCCTTGAGCTGAGCAAAGTGAGGGGAGGAGTTGGAGCCTGGGGAGAGTTGGCTGAGGGCCTTGGGATGGGGGAGGAGGCGGCGGAGGGGGCTGGGCCGGGGCGCCTCTGGCCTGTCTGCCTGGCAGTGGTGGGGCAATGCGGGCCGAGCCACTCCCGGGCTGGACCTTGGGCTGCGTGGCTCTTGGCATCTGTACTTGATGCTGCCATCTTCCTCTTGGTGCTGTTGTCTGGTGATGCCACACGGTGCCACCTCCCTGCCTCCCTCCAGTGGCTCTCCTGGGCATGTCTCCCAAGGGTCTGGGTTGTCTGGAAAGAGGAGAGGAGCTCTGGGCACAGCTGGGCCCTTTTGCCAGGCAGTGGGCAGCTGTCAAGACCAGGCCAAGAGGTCTGAGGGCTGATCAGGAGGACTGAGCCCTGCCAGGAACAAAGAACTACCTTCACTTTCACTCCCTATGGGTCACCCAGGTGTTAGTGACACTTCTAGGAGCACCCGGAAACTGCGGGTGTGGTATCTCTGGGGAGAGGCCGCCTGGGTTGGTAGTGGGCATCTGAGAGACAAATTCGGTCCTGCCTTAATCCCTGTGAGTGTCTGTGCTTGCGTGGTCAGGGACAAGGGGCTTGTCGAGGTCGACTGTGTTCTGGTCCCACCAGGGACGGGAGCCCCTGGAATTCCACTGGCCGTCATCATCATCATGCTGGTTTTATTTGCTGAAGCTGCAGCTCAGGCTTCATCGTTAATCAGGTTTATTATTTTTCTCACTGGCTGGATGTGTTCCTCAAGGTCACGACCCTTTGGAGAGTTAATCTAATATGCACACATCACAGTGTCTGGGTTTGTTTAATTTTCCATATTTTCTTCATTCCTTGTGGCTCGGGCTTGCCCACCAGCCTCCGGCGTGTCTCACCAGCTCCACCCCCCTGTCCTGCTCTGGACCTGCCACCTGAAACCTAGAGGCAGCACCAGTCCCTCCGGGTTGGGGAGAGGCGGATGCTCGGGAGGGGAGGTTGGGAGAAGATCTTGGTTTTCTGTGTTTTTCCCATCCCCCCCACTTGGGCATCTTGATCGGTGGCTGCCGTCTTCCCCAGCACTGAAAGTTCTTCCAAGAACCTGGGTCAGCTTCGTGGTCTGACTTCCAGTTTGGTTTTCCGTTAGGATGTAGAGGGAACTTCAGTACCGGGAGAGAGGCAGAGACTCTAGGAGAAGGTCCCAGCTGCAGAGAGTCAGGGTGTCCAGGAGAGAGGAGCTCAGCTGCTTCTGAGGTGGTTCTCAGCCATCCAGAGATGGAAGGGAGGACAGGGCGACCGGCCCTGGATTGGGGGAGAGACTGCTCAGAAAGCAAGAGGAGCAGCGAGGCGGAAGCTGGCCTTCGTGTGTCTGGGGAGGGTGGGCAGTGCCGAGCGTGTGTGGGAAGGATGCATCTCTTGGTGCTTCTGCATAGTACTAATCCCTTATGTGTGTGTGGGGTTCTGCAGCGTTTCAGATGCCTCTCAGAACAATTACTTCATTTGGTCTCTACTACAGCCCTGCAAGCGTCTGATCACTCCTTACAGACAAACTTATAAGGAGGCATTAATGACCCAACAGAAGCTGAGGCTCAGAGAGGCTGGATGCCTTATCCAAGGCTCCGCAGCTGGGTCCAGGCCTCTGGATGCTCAGTCCAGTGCTGTTGGGCTAGTTCCTCTTGCTTTTCAAAGTCTCAGCTGTTCAGTTCTCAGAAAGCCCATCCTCGGTCCTGCGTGTTCATGCCCTTCACCCTCTCCAGTGATGGCTCGCCGCTCCCACCCCCACCCCAGGCCTGGTGGAATCTTTGCTCTGTAGTCTCCTCAGCCTTAGACTGGCTGCCTGGGTGTCCCGCCACCCCCTAGACCCAACCGACCACCCCCTACCCCAAGTGGGCACTGTCTCTTGCCTCCCCCTTGTGGAAGGAGCAGCTGGGTTCCCCTAGGCATGCAGCCGGGGCGCCTGGGGCACCCCCCTTCTCTCTCTTTGGTGCCTAAGGCCTCAGCCCACTCAGTTATTTTGGGCACTTCCAGTGCCCACTCCGACCTTTGCTTTCCCGCTGATGTGGTCCCTACTTGGGCCTTTGGCTGTTCACCTGGTGTTACTGTCCTGACAGCTTCCTTAGTGGGCCTCCAGCCTCAGTTTCCAGCCATTCTGCTGCTGTGCCTGTCTTCTTACAGAGGATGGCGCTTCTCACAGGGGACCCTGTCTCAGCAGCCCTCAGCAGCAGTGCCTTCCAAGATGCCTTGGAGGTGAAGGCCCTCTGCATGCTGATCCCAACTTTATGTCACAACGTGGTGTCTGGCATGATCTTGTCTCCCCTCCCCCTGCCACCCAGCCCTGGCACTGTGTGTCCTCACCCTGGCCTTTTGCGTTTCCTCCTCTTTTCCTCCCATCCATATCTTGCCCAGCCTTCAAGGTGCTGGTGGAAGAGAAACCAGTTCCAGCTACCAAGTGTCAGGCAGACCTGGGTTCCTGTCCTCGCATCACTCCCTGCATGACCTCGGACAAGTTGCCTCACTTCTCTGAGCCTCACTGCCCTCACCTGTGAAACGGGGCCGCTGAGCCTCACTGCCCTCACCTGTAAAATGGCGACGCTGAGCCTCACTGCCCTCACCTGTGAAATGGGGATAAACTCACCTGCTTCAGAGGGTTGGCAGCATGGAATGTGAGTGGGAGTGTGACTCGTCCGGTGTGAAGGGCACCTGCATGGGTATGGAGGGCACATTCTCTGGGTGGCCTCCTCCTGCTCTCCCTCTGTATGGGCTGGCTGAGTCCCCTCATCCTACCTGGTATTGGTAATCGTCTGTCCATTTGTCTTCCCACCCAGACGGCAGATCCCTGGAGGGGCAAGGCCTGTGCCTGACACCTTTTCCCATTCTCCAGCACCCAGCAGAGTGAGGCTGTTCTTCAGCATCCTGTAGATCGGCCCTGTCCATAGTAAGGACATAAGATGTAGTTGTTGCTTGATTATAACATTCTGTTACATAAAATAGGGTATGCCTTACATTTAGCAAATCCAATATGAACAAAAAAACTTACGCCACAGTTGCAGGCTGGGTGAATTATGGGAAGGAAGGAAGGAATCAATTTAACATTGTATTGACTGCGTACTCTGTTTGTTTCGCTCAGTTACAAACGCGAGTTAGCTGTGGGCATCTGCTTTTTCACCGATGAGGAAGGGAGTCCCTGGGGGTCACACACACACACACTGTCCCACATCCCAGACTGGTGAGTGCGGCAGGACCCCAGCTTCTTCCCCTACACTTGGGCATCATCTGCTTTGAAAACCAAGAGGGAGACACTTTTTGATTCATCACGGGTTTTCTTTAAACAACTGAGCACTTAAGTCATTTACACAGAGCCCGGCAGGGATGGGGTGGTTGTGGAGTCCCCTGGCTGGGAGGTGGGCAGGACCCTCCTCTCCTGAAGGGTGATAGTTTGGGTGGATAGCACACCAAGACACTCGGTCTCTGGGAACGTGGCGCGTGTGTTGATTGCACCTGCCACCAGCATTCAGACCTGGGAGAAGTGCTCAGGAATGGGGGAAGGCAGACTCACAGTGAGGAGGCTGGGTAGGGGCTGTGCAGGCAGGATGAGGGGAGAGACGATGATTTGAGGATCGGGTGCTCGGGCACAGTGGACGAGGCAAGTGAGAGAAGAGTGCCGTGTGCAGCAGAAGGTTGGAGTCAGAGCAGCGGAGTGTCACAGTAGACGGGGTGGGTAGAATGGCTGGAATCCAAGAGGACCCTGACCACCAAACAGAAAAGGCTCAGGTCAGTGCAGCAGGCTTGGGGGAGCCGGTGAAGATTCGTGGGCAGAGGAGGGCTGTGCAGAAGCACAGGTTGAGGGCTGGGCCTGGGCGCCCGTGACAGTGAGGCGAAAGCGGGGTAAGCTTGAATGACATTTCCAAGAACAGCAGAGTCCGCTGACAGATTGGATGCAGCAGATGAAGGAGCTGGAAATGTCGGAGATAACTTTGAGATTTCCCGTGCTGGAGACCAGGGGGAATGGCAATGCAAAGGGAATAGGGAAGCCGGAGGGGGAAGCAGGTCTGAGGGAAAGCTGATAGTTTATGCCTGGGTGTGCTGTGCCTGAGGAGGGGCCTGGAGCCATCGGGGCTCACCTCAGGCTGTGGCTGCCTGTGCAGCAACCACTATCTAGTCTTGTGCGGGAACAGGCCTGGGGCACGTGCTGCCGCTGGCCAGCTCTAAGGCATCTCACATGCCTCAGTCTCACCTCCCCAGCCTCCTGCCAGCCCTCGCGGCCCTCCCTCCACGGTACCAGGACCCTCGTGTCTGATATTCACTGCCCTGGAAGTTCCTCCGTCTGTGCTTGTCACCGCCAGGGACGGAGCGTGGAGCTCCCATCCAAACGGGCAGGGCCTTGTCCACTTTGTTCACTGAGCTATCCGTAGTGCTTGCACAGAACAGGTGTTAAGCCAATATCTGTCCCATTTAAGGGGCCTCAACTCATGTTTAATGGACGCCTGTTACAGAGGTAAATTCAGAGGCTGGGGAGGGTGAAGAGCAGCCAGAGGGGCTGTGTGGCCTTAGGCTTCTGGGAATGGGGTGTCCCAGGCTCCTTGGTGCAACCCTCTCCTCTCCTCAGTGTCCAGCCTCTTGGTGCCCGCTTGTGTTGTCAAAATGAGGCTGGCATCATTTGCCCCAGGAAGGCCACGGGTAGGCCCCCAAAGGCAAACGGTGCCCCCGTCTGTGCAGCCCTGACTTCCGCCTAAAGTTGGAGAGCAGGGAGACCCGAGTGGTGAGGGTGATAGCTGTGCCGTGCCGCGGGGTGTCGGGAGAGGGTACGCAGACGCCTGAGTGCCGAGTCACAGTGGGCATCTCGGGAAGGGGACAGCTGGGAAATAGAAGGCCAGGCTAGGATTGCTACCTCAGTTTCCTCTTTATAAACAAAGGCATAGAATAAACTCTACGTCACGGAGTTCCCAGTTGAGTTGATAGTCCTGTGAAGGCCCCCAGGAGGGAGCAGGGAGGGGCTGTCCCTTAGCACAGAGGAGTCGCAGTGGTGGCCTGGGAGCGTGACTGGGGAGTAGACACAGGTTCAGAATTGGAGTTTAAGGGCCAGAGTTAAAGAGGAGGATTTAATAGAATGAGAAATCAATAGCCCAGAGGAGGTTAAGATATGTAAGCGAGAGGCTGGCTGCAAGGCACACTTAATGAAAAAGAAAAGTTTAAGAAGGCATGGAAGATAGGGCACATCTGGAGACAGGGGAAGCCGGTGTTGGTTGGTTTCCGCTCTCCCTGTTCTCCAGCCTGGGGAGGCTGCTGAGAAGGGAGGTTGTGTTTCAGGACTGAGTGGAGGGCACTCCCTGTGTCTCCCTCCCTGCTGGGGTAGTCTGGGTGGGAACCTCCATTTTTCCCCCTGAGGCTGTGTGGTGCAGTGGTTGGCCTGGCCACTTTCAGATCAGATACATAGGACAAATCCCAGCTCTTCCAGTTCCAACAGTGCAGCTTTGGGCACAAAGCTGTGCAAGCCCACCCTGGCCTCCATGTCTTTCAGCAGCTGTGCTGAGCACCCGTCTGTGGCAGCAGTCGTTATCAGTCGTTATTACTGGGTTGCCTCCTCATAGCATCTCTCCTAGCCCAGTCCAGTTCCTAAGACTCTACAGAATAGTGTCTCTAGCACGGCTGGTGAAAGGATGGGGATTTGGGAGCAGCAAAACATTTTTGCCTTTTTTTTTTTTTTAATTAGAAAAGTCTATAGTGGGTTTAGTCCAAGCCCCGGAGAGATGAGGGGCCCAAAGCCCAGGGTGTTTAAGTCACTTGTCCACGCAGTGTAGCAGGGAAGTGGCAGAACTGGAGCATAAGCCCAGGCCTCCAGGCTTCCCAGCTTGTGTATTTTAAAATTTTTTTTAATTATTATTTTTTTTGGAGATGGAGTCTCGCTCTGTCGCCCAGGCTGGAGTGCAGTGGCATGATCTTGGCTCACTGCAAGCTCCGCCTGCCGGGTTCACGCCATTCTCCTGCCTCAACCTCCTGAGTAGCTGGGACTACAGGCGCCCGCCACCACGCTCGGCTAAAATTTTTAGAAATTTTTTTGAGATGGAGTCTGGCTCTGTCACCCAGGCTGGAGTGCAATGGCGCAATCTTGGCTCACTGCAACCTCCGCCTCCCGGGTTCAAGCCATTCTCCTGCCTCAGCCTCCCCGAGTAGCTGGGACTACAGGCGCCCGCCACCTCGCCCGGCTAGTTTTTGTATTTGTAGTAGATACTGGGTTTCACCATTGACCAGGCTGGTCTCAAACTCCTAACCTCAGGTGATCCGCCGGCCTCAGCCTCCAAAGTACTGGCTTTACAGGCATGAGCCACTGTGCTTGGCTTAGTCTGTGTCTTTTGCTGGGTCTTGTGGCCCTCCATGCAGGAGTGAGAGGGCTGGAAAAGAGAGGCTTCAACAAATTGTTTGGTCCAATTGCAGCATCCAAACAAAATCGGACTAGAACTAAGCAAGCGGATGATTTTGATTCTTTAAGGCACTAGACAGTGGGTTTCTTGGGGCACGGTTAGGGCCTTGTGCTTTTGTCTGTAACACTACGCTGACACATAGGTGTGAATTCGACAATGATGACAATAATCATAGCTAATAATTATTCAATGCTTATTATGTGCCAAGTACAATGCAAAGTGCTTTCCATATATTATCTTAATCTTCCTAATAACTGCTATGAACTGAATGTTGGTGTTCCCCCAGAATTCATGTTGAAATCTTAGCCCCCAAAGTGATAGTATTAGGAGGTGGGGCATTTGGGAGGTGATTAAATCATGGAGCTGAGCCCTCATGAATGGGATGATGCCCTTAGAAAGAGAACTCGCAAAGCCCCCTCACCCCTCCCACCATGTGAGCACACAGTGAGGAGGCCCCATCTATGAACCCAAAAGCCCTCACCCAACACTGAATCTGCCAGCACCTTGATCTCAGGCTTCCCCGCCTCCAGAACTGTGAGACACAAACTTCTATTGTTTACCGGCTACCCAGTTTATGGTACTTTGTTACCGCAGCCTGAATGCACTATGATAATAACTTTAAGTTTATTATACTCATTTTACAGATGAGGAAGCTGAGATTCAGAGTAGGCGATTCATTAGCCCAAAGTCCCATAGCTGGTAAGAAGCAGAGTTGAAATGTGTACCCAGGCAGTGTGGTTTCAAGCTCTGGTGGGAATGTGTGCATGCATGCATGCTTGTGGGTGCATAAGTGTATGGGAAGTATGCACTAATCCCTCCCTAATTCCTAGACTCTACCTCTGGCTACCTCACTACTGCTTGTTTTTTTTTTTTTTTTTTTTTTTTGAGATGGAGTCTCATTCTGTCACCCAGGCTGGAGTGCAGTGGCGCGATCTTGGCTCATTGCAACCTCCGCCTCCTGGGTTCAAGCAATTCTTCTGCCTCAGCCTCCTGAGTTGCTGGGACTACAGGCGCCCACTACCACACCTGGCTAATTTTTGTATTTTTAGTAGAGACAGGGTTTCACCACGTTGGCCAGGCTGGTCTCGAACTCCCGGCCTCAGGTGATCCACCTGCCTCGGCCTCCCAAAGTGCCGGGATTACAGGCATGAGCCACTGGACCCAGCCTACCTCACTACTACTTCTGTACTTTGATTCCTCATCTCTTAGGCAAGGAGGCCAATGCTCATTTCCAGAACCAGCACCCTCAAGCCAGTCCCAGCCCGTCCAACCATCAGCAGGCGTGGAGAACGGGTGGTGGCACCTCTATGCCTTTTGGGACTCACCTTCCCTTGGCCTGATTTCCTTGATCCCTGAGTGAGAGGGTCACTGGCAGTATTGGGGAAGTGATTAAAGAGCCACCTCCTGAATCATGTGCCATTCTTTTCCACCATGGAGGCCATCCAGGGAAGGGCCCCGTGTGGAGGCAGGAAAAAGGCAGCGACATCAAGCATTGATGAGACCCTCTCCTGAGCTGCTGAGTCTGAGCACTGAGTAGTGCTCAGGTGAGACGGGACTCTAGGAGGTTAAAAGCAGCCCTGCCCCCACTGGACCAACCACAGTTGTGTCCACTCACCACCTCCTCCGAGGGCCTGGCTGGCTGGCCTGGCTGCCCCAGGTTAATAGCCGAGGATTAGAAGGTGTGGAATCTGACTGGGGTCTTGGACTCTCAGCCGCAGCAGCAGAATAGGGAGTCTCTTTGGAAGAAACCCAATAGGTCTAGTCTGGTCCGGTCTTGTCTGGTCTGCTCTGCTCTGGTTTGGTCTAGTCTGGTCTGGTCTGGTCCGATCTGGTCTGGTCTGGTTTGATCTGGTCTAGTCTGGTCTCGTCTGGTTTGATCTGGTCTAGTCTGGTCTGGTCTAGTCTGGTTTGATCTGGTCTAGTCTGGTCTGGTCTGGTCTGGTTTGATCTGGTCTAGTCTGGTCTGGTCTGTTCTGGTCTGGTTTGATCTGGTCTAGTCTGGTCTGGTCTGGTTTGGTCTGGTCTGGTCTGGTCTAGCCTGGTCTGGTGTGGTCTGGTTGGATCTGGTCTGGTCTGGTCTGGTTTGATCTGGTCTGGTCTGGTGTGGTCTAGTTTGATCTGGTCTGGTCTGGTCTGGTTTGATCTGGTCTGGTCTGGTCTGGTCTGGTTTGATCTGGTCTATTCTGGTCTGGTCTGGTTTGATCCGGTCTGGTCTGGTTTGGTCTGGTCTGGTCTGCTCTGCTTTGGTCTGGTCTGGTCTGGTTTGATCCGGTCTGGTCTGGTCTGATCCGGTCTGGTCTGGTCTGATCTGGTCTGGTCTCGTCTGGTCTGGTGTGATCTGGTTTGATCCGGTCTGCTCTGGTCTGATCCGGTCTGGTCTGCTCTGGTCTGATCCGGTCTGGTCTGGTCTGGTTTGATCCAGTCTGGTCTGGTTTGATCCGGTCTGCTCCGGTTTGATCTGGTTTGATCCGGTCTGGTCAGGTTTGCTCCGGTTCAATCCGTTCTGGTCCGGTTTGATCTGGTTTGTCCGGTTTGG
>NC_045446.1:110179681-110182894 GCF_002776525.5 Piliocolobus tephrosceles
GTTCAATCCGTTCTGGTCCAGTTTGATCTGGTTTGTCCGGTTTGGTCCGGTTCAATCCGTTCTGGTCCAGTTTGATCTGGTTTGATCTGGTCTGGTCCGGGTTGAACCGGTTTGATCCGGCCTGGTCCGGTTTGATCCGATTTGATCTGGTTTGATCCGGTTTGGTCCGGTTTTATCTGATTTTATCCGGTTTGATCTGGTTTGATCTGGTTTGGTCCAGTTTGATCTGGTCTGGTCCAGTCTGGTCCGCTTTGATCCGGTTTTATCTGGTTTGGTCTGGTGATCTGGTTTGATCTGGTTTGGTCCGGTTTGATCCGGTCTGGTCTGGTCCAGTCTGGTCCGGTCTGGTCTGGTCTGAGCCGGTTTGATCCGGTCCGAGCCGGTTTGATCCTGTTTGTTCCAGTTTGATCGGTCTGAGCCGGTTTGATCCGGTCCGAGCCAGTTCAATCCAGTTTGATCCGGTTGGTTCCAGTTTGATCCGGCTTGATCCGGTTTCTTCCGGTTTGATCCGGTCCGAGCCGGTTTGATCCAGTTTGATCCGGTTTGGTCCGGTTTGATCCAGTTTGATCCGGTTTCGTCCGGTCCGAGTTTGATCCGGTTTGATCCAGTCCGAGTCGGCTTGGTCCGTTGTGATCCGGTTTGATCCGGTTTTATCTGGTTTGGTCCGGTCTGATCTGGTTTGATCCACTTTGGTCCGGTGTGATCCGGTTTGATCCGGTCTGGTCCGGTCTGAGCCGGCTTGGTCTGGTTTGATCCGGCTTGGTCGGGTTTGATCCGGTTTGATCCAGTGTGATCCGGTTTGATCCAGCTTGGTCTGGTTTGATCCGGTCCGAGCCGGTTTCATCTGGTTTGATCCGGTTGGATCCGGTTTGAACCGGTCCGAGCCGGTTTGGTCTGGTTTGATCCGGTTGGATCTGGTTTCATCTGGTTTGATCCGGTTGGATCCGGTTTGATCTGGTCCGAGGCGGTTTGATCCCGTTTGATCCGGTTTGATCCGGTTTTGTCTGGTGTGGTCCGGATTGATCTGGTATGATCCGGTTTGATCCGGTTTTGAGGATCTGGTTTGATCCGGTCTGAGCCGGTTTCATCTGGTTTGATCCGGTCTGAGCCGGTTTCATCTGGTTTGATTGATCGGGCTTCATCCGCTTTTATCCGGTTTTGACTGGTTTGGTCTGGTTTGATCCGGTTTGATCCGGTTTTATCTGGTTTGATCCGGTTTTATCTGGTTTTGTCCGGCTTGATCCGGTTTTATCCGGTTTTGACCTGTTTGGTCCGGTTTGATCCGGTTTGATCGGGCTTCATCCGCTTTTATCCGGTTTTGACTGGTTTGGTCCGGTTTGATCCGGTTTGATCCGGTTTTATCTGGTTTGATCCGGTTTTATCTGGTTTGGTCCGGCTTTATCCAGTTTGATCCGGTTTTGACTGGTTTGGTCCCGTTTGATCCGGTTTGATCCGTTTTTTTTCGGTCCGGTTTGATCCGGTTTGATCCGGTTTTATCTGGTTTGGTCCAGTCTGGTCTCGTTTGATCCGGTTTTATGTGGTTTGATCCGGTTTTTTCTGGTCCGGTTTGATCCGGTTTTTTCTGGTCCGGTTTGATCCGGTTTGATCCGGTTTTTTCTGGTCCGGTTTGATCCGATTTGATCCGGTTTTATCTGGTTTGGTCCAGTCTGGTCTCGTTTGATCCGGTTTTATCTGGTTTGTGGTCCGGTTTGATCTGGTCCGAGCCAGGTTGATGCAGTTTTTTTTGTTTCGATCCGCTTTTATCCGGTTTGATCCGGTTTCATCATCCGGTTTTGTCTGGTTTGGTCCGGTTTGGTCCGGTTTCATCCGGTTTTTTCTGGTTTGGTCCGGTTTGTTCAGGTTTCATCCGGTTTTGTCTGGATTTGTCTGGTTTGGTCCGATTTGGTCTGGTTTGGTCCGGTCTGGTCCAGTCTGGTCTGGTTTGGTCCAGTTTGGTCCGGTTTGTTCAGGTTTCATCCGGTTTTATCCGGTTTTCTCTGGTTTGGTCGGGTTTGGACCGGTCTGGTCTGGTCTGGTCCGGTCTGGTATGGTTTGGTCCGGTTTGATCCGGTTTGATCTGGTTTGTTCCGGTCTGGTCCAGTTTGAACCGGTCCGAGCCGATTTCATCCAGTTTGATCCGGTCCGAGGCGGTTTGATACAGTTTGATCCGGTTTGGTCGCGTTTGATCCGCTTTGTTCCGCTTTGATCTGGATTGATCTGGTTTGATCCAGTCTGATCCGGTCTGAGCCGGTTTTGTCCAGTTTGATCCGATTTCATGTGGTTTGATCCGGTCCGAGCCGGTTTCATGTGGTTTGATCCGGTTTGATCCGGTTTTATTCGGTTTTGAGTGGTTTTGTCCGGTTTTTTCCGGTTTTGACTGGTTTGGTCCGGTTTGGTCTGGTTTGATCTGGTTTGATCCGGTTTTATCCGGTTTTGACAGGTTTGGTCTTGATTGCCAGGTTTGGTCCGGTTTGATCAGGTTTGATCCGATTTTATCCTTTTTTAGCTGGTTTGATCCGGTTCGATTTTTAGCTGGTTTGATCCGGTTTGATCCGGTTTTATCCGGTTTGATTCGGTTTTGACTGGTTTTGTCCGGTTTGATCCCGTTTGATCTGGTTTTATCCGGTTTTGACTGGTTTGGTCCGGTTTGATCCCTTTTGATTCGGTTTGATCCGGTTTGGTCTGGTTTGTTCTGGTGCGAGCCGGTTTCATTTGGTTTGATCCGGTTTGATCCGGTTTGATCTGGTCCGAGCCGGTTTGATCCGTTTTGATCCGTTTTTATCTGTTTTATCTGGTTTTGTCTCGTTTGGTCCAGTTTGTTCCGGTTTGGTCCGGTCTGGTCCGGTTTGATCCAGTTTGATCCAGTCAGAGTCAGTTTGATCCGGTTTGGTCCAGTTTGATCCGGTGTGATCCAGTTTGGTCTGGTTTGATCCAGTCCGAGCTGGTTTGGTCCGGTTTGATCCGGTGTGATCCAGTTTGGTCTGGTTTGATCCAGTCCAAGCTGGTTTGATCCGGTTCGGTCCGGTTTGATCCAGTTTGATCCGGTTCGGTCCGGTTTTGATCCGTCCAGTTTGTTCCGGTTTGATCCGGTTTGAGTTGGTCCGGTTTGATCCGGTTTGGTCTGGATTGTTCCGGTTTGATCCGTCCGGTTTGATGCAGTTTGATCCGGTTTGATCCGGTTTGGCCCGGCTTGGTCCGGTTTGGATTGGTCCG
>NC_045446.1:110182904-110183804 GCF_002776525.5 Piliocolobus tephrosceles
CGGTTTGATCCGGTTTGGCCCGGCTTGGTCCGGTTTGGATTGGTCCGATTTGATCCGGTTTGGTCTGGTTTGTTCCGGTTTGATCCGTCCGGTTTCATCCAGTCTGATCCAGTTTGGTCCGGTTTGATCTGGTTTGGTCCGGCTTGGTCCGGTTTGGTCGGATTTGATCTGGTTTGGTCTGGATTGGTCTGGTTTGTTCCGGTTTGATCCGTCCGGTTTGATCCAGTTTGATCCGGTTTCGTCGGGTTTGATCCGGTTTGGTCTGGTTTGGTCTGGTTTGTTCCGGTTTGATCCGTCCGGTTTGATCCAGTTTGGTCTGGTTTGATCCGGTTTGGTCCGGTTTGGTCTGGTTTGATCCGGTTTGTTCCGGTTTGATCCGGTTTGGTCTGGCTTGGTCTGGTTTGTTCCGGTTTGATCCATCCGGTTTGATCCAGTTTGATCCGGTTTGATCTGGTTTGATCCGCTCCGAGCCGGTTTGATCCAGTTTTATCCGGTTTGGTCCGGTTTGATCCGATTTGATCCGGTTTGGTCCGTTTTGATCCAATTTGATCCGGTGTGGTCCGGTTTGTTCCGGTTTGGTCTGGTTTGTTACGGTTTGATCCGATCCGAGCCAGTTTGATCCAGTTTGATCCGGTTTGATCCGGTCCGAGCCGGTTTGATCCAGTTTGATCCGGTTTGGTCCGTTTGGTCTTGTTTGATCCAGTTTGATCCGGTTTCGTCCGGTTTGGTCTGGTGCGGTCTGGTTTGATCCGGTTTGATCCTTTTTGATCTGGTTTTGTCTGGTTTGATCCGTCTGGTTTGATCCAGTCCGAGCCGGTTTTTATCCGGTTTGATCCGGTTTGGTCCGGTTTGATCCAGTTTGATCCGGTTTCGTCCGGTTTGATCCGGTTTGGTCTGGTG
>NC_045446.1:110183814-110203155 GCF_002776525.5 Piliocolobus tephrosceles
GATATGGTTTGATCCGGTCCGAGCCTGTTTGATCCGGTTTGATCTGGATTGATCCGGTTTTGTCTGGTTTGGTCCGATTTGATCCGGTCCAAGCCGGTTTGTTCCAGTTTGATCCGGTTTGATCCGGTTTGGTCCGGTTTGATCCAGTTTGATCTGGTTTGGTCCGGTTTGGTCTGTTTTGGTCCTTTTTGATCCGGTCCGAGCCGGTTTGATCCAGTTTGGTCTGGTTTGATCCGGTCTGGTCCGGTTTGATCTGATCTGGTCTGGTTTGATCCGGTTTGTTCTAGTTTGATTTGATCCGGTTTGATCTGGTTTGATCCAGTCTGGTCTGGTTTGATCCTGGTTGATGTGGTTTGATCCAGTCTGGTCCGGTCTGGTCCGGTTTGATCCGGTCTGGTCCGGGTTGATCCGGTTTGATCTGGTTTGATCCAGTCTGGTCCGGTTTGATCCGGTTTGATCTGGTTTAATCTGGTTTCATCCGGTCTGGTCCGGTCTTGTCCGGTTTGATCCGGTTTGATCTGATTTGATCCGGTCTTGTCCTGTTTGATCCGGGTTGATCCGGTTTGATCTGGGTTGATGCGGGTTGATCGGGTCTGGTCCAGTTTGATCCGGTCTGATTCGGTGTGATCCGGTTTGATCTGGTTTGACCCTGTCTCCTCTGGTTTGATCTAGTTTGATCCGGTTTGATCTGGTCTCGTCTGGTTTGATCTGCTTTTATCCGGTCTGATCCGGTTTGATCCGGTTTGATCTGGTCTGGTCCGGTTTGATCCGGTTTCATCCGGTTTGATCCGGTCTGGTCTGGTTTGATCCGGTTTGATCTGGTTTGATCTGATCCGTTCTGGTCCGGTTTGATCCGGTTTGATCTGGTAAACATACTGGGAGGTTTTACCTTAGATTGAGCCAAATCGACTTCCCAAGGATCTTTTTTTTCTTTCTTTCTTTTTTGAGACGATGCCCAGGCTGGAGTGCAATGGCACCTCAGCTCACTGCAACCTCCACCTCCTGGGTTCGAGCGATTCTTCTGCCTCAGCCTCCCAAGTAGCTGGATCTACAGGTGTTTGCCACCACACGTGACTAATTTTTGTATTTTTAGTAGAGACAAGGTTTCACCATGTTGACCAGGCTAGTCTCGAACTCCTGGCCTCAAGTGATCCGCCCACCTTGGCCTCCCAAAGTGCTGGAATTACAGGTGTGAGCCACTGCACCTGGCTCCCATGGGTCTTTGTTCTGCACCCTCCTTGGAACCCCATTCCAGCCTTCTGAATGTGAAGCTACCTAATGAACAAGAAGCAAAGCCAACTTTGTCTCTTCCTACCTGAGTTTCCAAGATTCTTTGCCAAAATGAAATCCCCTGGCATGGGGGGTCTAGAGAAATGTCCAAGGCTGGGACCTGCCTCATGAGGGAGATAGATCCTTGGCCACAGGGCTGTGCTGACGGTTGTCACACATCTGTTCTTTAGCACATGTTTCCAGAGTGCCTCCTATGTGCCAGGTACAGCCACAGAGCAGCACAGGTGGGTCCATCCCAAGGCTGGACCCTTGCAAATGTGCACACAGACACCTGCCGAATCGGTCAGATGCCAGATTGGTGGTGGGGTCCTGGGGGCAGGAGCCTGAGGACTAGGCAAACTGTTGCTCCTTTGCTGTTCCTAGGAGGCTGGGTGGGGATGCAGATATCCCATCAGGGGGCCAAAATTTCAGTTGACCCAAATCTAAGAGCACAGAGTAGGCAACTAGATGGAGGAAGCTTGCCAGTTTATTTGTGCTAAAATAGCACCAGCCGACTCTCCTTTGAAAAGTAACAGTCCTGCCAGAGTCCAGAGTAAATAGGCCGGAACATGAGATCTGCCAGGTGGGGTGCAAATTGGCAGTAAACAAAGCAATCGGGCTGTCTGAGTAGCGGAAGTCAGCTGAGAAAGTGCATTTCTCCTGCACGGAGCTGCGGGGTGGCAGCTGCTGGGCTCTCTCTTCCCCTCACCTCTTTTGGGGAGGGGAGTGGGAGGGGGGATGTCAAGAGCTTGACCTTGGGCTCTAGGGTGGAGGAGGAGCCGACTTTTGTCCTGTATTCCTGGGCCAATAATGCTGCTACTTCTCTCACTGCTTCTGCAGTTGCCATCCTGCGTTACTGCAGGTCCTCACACCAGCTCTCCATGGCAGGTCTTCTTATTCCCATTGGACAAGGGAGAACACAGATGCCCAGAAAACCTGAGACACTGGCGCAGGGTCACGCAGCTGAACCTGGGCTTTGTGGGTCAGTGTTGCCTGGGTCTACCTTCGCCTCTTTAGCCACTGCTTCTCCGTGTGGCCAGTGCCTTTCTAAAGAACTTCCACTTCCCAGCAAGGGAAGAACCTGAGCAGCCCAGCTGGGAGATGATCAGGGTGGGGCTGGTAGAGCAAGATCAGGCCACCTTGGATGCTTTGGGGAAGTCATCAGAGATCATCATCTGTTGCCCCACAAGGCATGGGCTCCACTGCACAGGGCCTGTTTGCTTCTGCATTCTATTTTTTTTTTTTTTTTCTGAGATGGAGCCTTGCTCTGTCACCAGGCTGGAGTGCAGTGGCATGATCTTGGCTCACTGCAACCTCTGCCTCCCAGGTTCAAGTGATTCCCCTGCCTCAGCCTCCCAAGCAGCTGGCACGCACCACCATGCCCGGCTAATTTTTTGTATTTTAGTAGAGACGGGGTTTCATCATGTTAGCCAGGATGGGCTCAATCTCCTGACCTCATGATCCACCCGCCGTGGCCTCCCAAAGTGCTGGGATTACAGGCGTGAGCCACCGCGCCCGGCCGTTTCTGCATTCTTTCCCCAACAACCGAACAGCATTGGGCACTCAGTATGCGTTTAGTGGGTGAGCAGCTGCTTTGGTGAGCTGTTTGTCTGCAGAGGCCCTGGACACTGGAGCCCTAGACTAGCAATGAGCCTTGGCTCTGGAAAGCTTGGATGGGCCACCTGCGACTCGCAGGTGTATGGGATTGAAAAGTCAGTTGTGTGATCTCAAAACACGTTTCCCCTGGTAGATGACAGGACTGGTTTCTCAGGTTAGTGTAGCTGGCGATGGAGCTGAACCAGTACAAAGAGTAACCCCGGGCCTTCCTGGACTTTGGCCCCAAGCACTTTTCCCCTTCCTTGAACCCAGATGAGCCTGGTATTAATGGGTCAAGGGGGACTGTACTGGGGTGACTGGTGAGAGCAAAGGTGGCATTTGGGGTGACAGCACTAACTTCTGGATCAGGCTGTGGGCACTGCAGCTGCCATGAGTCGGGAAGAGGCTCTGGGAACATGGACTGGACCTGGGGTGCTCCTCCAGACATACCTAGCATGAGCTAGGGGCTGCATGCATCCCGGGGGCATTTATCCTTATGCGGAATTAGTTATGTGGCAGAACACTGGGCAGCTCAGGATTGGGTACGGTGGTGGCAGAGAGCCCTAGGAAGCGGTCGCCTTTGTGTGGGGATGACAAAGCTCCATGTGGTCTGCAGGGTGAGCTGAGGTCCTGTTCCACCTTCCGTCTTTTTGGCTTCTGGAGCCCATTAGGGGCTGCACCATGAATGTCCAGTGGCTCTGGACCTCCCTGGTCAAGGCTGCTGGGCAGGCTTCCCCTTCTTACCCTTCTCGGTGGATCCATGGTGCCTGCAGTGCTGGGTCGAAAGAAGCCTGAGGCCAAGTGTGGGCTCCCTGGGAAGGGGCGCTGGACTCACTGTGATGTCTGACATGGCCACAAGGTACCATGGCTTTGTCAAGTCAGATTGAGTCCAACCATCTCATTTTACAAGTGAGGGTACTGAGGTTCAGATAGGGGAAGGAACTTGCCCGAGATCATGTGACTTGAAGAATCGGGGTTTGAAATGGGGTCCCCCGGCCCCTAGTGCCTTTGGTCTCACACTTTTCATTAGACAAACTCACCAGGAGCCTCTCATCAAACCAGGGGAGCATGTGCCCTGCTCCCCACCTGACCTAATGCAGTGACCATCCCGACCCCAGCTCCCAGCCAGCCCCATTCATACTGGGACGGGTGTGGAAAGAGCTGCAGAAGCAGCCCTGCCTTCTGGGTGTTGTGACTCTGAGAGGCATGTGGAGAAGAGACCAGCAGGGGTGTTGCAGAAACTGTAGCAGGCAGTCAGCACACACCCATAAGACCCACACCAAGGTTAGCCGCATGCTAAGTCCCCGTGTCTAGGCTGGGGGTGGGGACAGAGTGGGACAAGCTGATGGCTCTCTTCTGAGCAGTCCAAGGAAACTTCCTGGAGGAAGTAGGGCCTTGGGGAGGAGTGGCCTTAACTGGGGCACAGGGAGAGGCTGGTTTGATGTGTGGGAAGTAGCTTGGTGACGGGAGGGCTTGGACAGCTGGAGTTAGAGTCCCTCTCTCTACTCACTGTGTGGCCTTGGACAAGTTTGTTCATGTATCTGAAGCCTCTGTTTGCTCAGCAATAAAATGGGAACAATAAAAAACCTAATCTCACAGGGGTTGGGGAAGAGGGAATATACCATCTATGAAAGAGCTTCTTAAGTCTGAAGGTGTTTTCAGTACATACTGTGTGATTTTATTTATATAAAGTTCAAAAACAGGCGAAGTAATCTATGGTAATAGAAGCTGGAATAGCAGTTAGCCTTGGCAGGGGGCCTGAGAATGCCCTGTTTCGTGATCTGAGAGCTGGTTCTGTGGAAATTCCTTGAGCTGCACACTTACGTGCACTTCTCTTCTTTTTTTCCTTTGAGGCAGGTCTCACTCTGTCACCCAGGCTGGAGTGCGGTGGCATGATCTCCATCTCCCAGGCTCAGGTGATTCTCCAACCCTAGCAC
Source organism: Piliocolobus tephrosceles (assembly GCF_002776525.5). Classification (NCBI taxonomy): domain Eukaryota; kingdom Metazoa; phylum Chordata; class Mammalia; order Primates; family Cercopithecidae; genus Piliocolobus; species Piliocolobus tephrosceles. The sequence continues at coordinate 110,188,617 of NC_045446.1, forward strand.
CCACCCTCTCATCTCAGTAGCTGAGTCTACAGACATGCACCACCATGCCCCACTAATTTTTTATATTTTTTCTTTCTAGAGACAGTGTTTCTCTATGTTGCCCAGGGTTGGGCAACTTCTGGGCTCAAGCGATCCTCCCACCTTGGCCTCTCAAAGTCCTGGGATTATAGGAGTGAGCCACCGTGGCCAGCCATGTACACTTTTCTGTGTAAACAGTATACATCAATTTAAAAAGTTTGTTTTTAGGCCAGGCACAGTGGCTCACGCCTGTAATCCCAGCACTTTGGGAGGCCGAGGTGGGTGGATCACTTGAGGTCAGGGGTTCAAGACCAGCCTGACTAACATGGTGAAACCCCGTCTCCACTAAAAATACAAAATTAGCCATGCATGGTGGCACACGCCTGTAATCCAAGCTATTTGGGAGACTGAGGCAGGAGAATCACTTGAACCTGGAAGGTGGAGGTTGCAGTGAGCCTGAGGTTGCAGTGAGCCGAGATTGCATCATGGGACTCCAGCCTATGCAACAAGAGAAAAACTTTAAAAAAAGAAAAAAAAGTTAGTTTTTAAAGTGCTTATCACAGTCAGGTTATAAATGGCTAATGGTTTGACAACATGTCCAAGAGGAAACCTGGAATGATGTTAATAAAAATCGTAGTTGAACACTTTAGGCAGAAGAAGCATTTTCTCATTTAAACCTCAACAACTCACATTTTACAAGTGGGGAAACTGAGACTCAGTGAGGTTGCAGAAGTTGCCCAAAGTCACACAGCCAGCCTGTGGCAGAGGGTCTGACCAGAGCCAGCGCTCAGTTCCGGGGAGCCTGGAGGACGCAAAGGCAGGTGGGGTTGCCCTGACCCCACCTCGTCTTGCTGGGTCTTTAGCTTCTGGAGCTGTCTCATCTTTGTGGCTCTGCCTATGCCGGGGTCCTGCCAGGCCTCAGCTTTCGTGGAATGTGGAGAGCAGCCTCAGCTCCCGGCAGCCCCAGGGTGGAGATGGTTCCAGAGTGGGAGGAAGCAGGAGCAGGAGCTGGACAGCGTCTGTCTGCAGGGTCTGCTGGGTGGGGACCCCGGGGCAGATGGCATTTCACTCACTTAAAACCCCTCAGGGCAGACCCCTGCCAGTGAGAGAGGGAGCATGACAATGCTTTTCCCAGCAGAGGAGGGGAGCAGGGAGCTGCTGCAAGTTCCCCCCTGCTTCCCTGGAGCCCGTACTGGGGATTTATCTCCTCCCAGAGACCTAACTGTGCCCCAGACACTCGCACTTGCATCCCCCAGGGGTGGGCTTGGGGCTGGGAGGAAGTCGGGCATTCAGGTGCTTTTGTTACCTTTGTGATGTGGCTGAGCCAGACAGCCTAGCTCACACTAAGCCACCCCTGGCGTGTGGCCTTGTCTGGTGAGAGAGAGGTGGCATTGTGCTTGCATTTATATGCAGCTGGCAAAGCAGATACAGCCTCATTGTTGTCCAAGGTTTCCAATCAGGTGGGGAAAAAGAGGGCCTGGTGGTCCCACTTGGGGGTGGAGGAAGAGGCTTCTTTACCAGCTGAGCCAGCCTCACCTCCTCTGGGAGGCCTGCTCTGGGTAACCCCTTCAGCTACTTTATCCTGGCCCTCAGCAGGGACACATGTGCTGTGAATAGAGCGAGCTCATCAACAAACAAGTCCTTTTATTTTATTTTTTTGAGACAGGGTCTCACTCTATTGCCCAGTGGCGGGATCTGGGCTCATTGCAGCCTTGATCTTCTGGGCTCAGCCGGTCCTGCCATCTCAGCCTTTTGAGTAGCTGGGACCACAGGCATGGGCCACAATGCTGGACTATTTGGGGGTTTTTTTGTATTTTTTGTGCAGACTTGGTTTCACCATGTTGCCTAGGCTGCTCTTGAACGGCTGAGCTCAAGCAATCTGCTTGCATCAACCTCCCAAAGTGCTGGGACTACAGGCGTGAGCCACCACGCCCAGCCTAAAAAGTCCTTTTTGCTTATAATTTTTTTTGTTTTTGTTTTTTGTTTTTTTGTTTTTTGTTTTTTGAGACAAAGTCTTGCTCTGTGGCCCAGGCTGGAGTGCTGTGGCGTGATCTCAGCTCACTGCAAGCTCTGCCTGCTGGGTTCATGTCATTCTCCTGCCTCAGCCTCTGGAGTAGCTGGGACTACAGGCACCTGCCACCACGCCTGGCTAATTTTTTGTATTTTTAGTAGAGATGGGGTTTCACCATGTTAGCCAGGATGGTCTCTATCTCCTGACCTCGTGATCTGCCCACCTTGGCCTCCCAAAGTGCTGGGATTACAGGCGTGAGCCACCATGCCCGGCCCTATAGTTTTTTTGTATTAAGTCTGTCTTAAATATGTTGGTCCTGTCACCCCTGTTTGACTGGACGCTGACTGAGGGCAGGGACTATGGGGGACCCTTCCTTCCTCTGCGCCTGTCTTAGGGATCCCATCTGTATTAGTCTGTTTTCATGCTGCTGATAAAGACATACCCAACACTGGGTAACTTATACAGGAAAAAGGGTTTAATGAAGTTACAGTTCCACGTGGCTGGGGAGGCCTCACAATCATGGTGGAAGGCAAAGAGGAGCAAGTCACATCTTAGATGGATGGCAGCAGGCAAAGAGAGAGCATGTGCAGGGAAACTCCCCTTTTAAAATCATCAGATCTTGTGAGACCCATGAGATCTATCATGAGATGCTATCATGAGAACAACATGGGAAAGACCTGCCTCCATGATTCAATGACCTCCCACCAGTTTCCTCCCACGACACTGGGAATTGTGGGAGTTACAATTCAAGATGAGATTTGGGTGGGGACACAGCCAAACCATATCACCATCTATTGAGCAGGTGCCTGTCTACAGCACTCTAGTTTCCCAGGGCAGCTTTGGCTCCCTGTCTCAGGACCTTTGCACTTGCTGTTCACTCTGCTTGAAACCCCTCCTTCCACCTCCTCTCTTTCTCTTGCTTCACTACTCCGTATCCATTCCTCTTCTAGGAAGCCCTTTCCTGATGCCTCCCTGAGCCTGCATAACCCCCCACCCCACCCTCATGTGTTGTTGCAGCCCCAACCCTCCTTCCCTTTGGAGCGCTCCCACCTTGCACTGTAACCTACAACTTGCATTGTAGCACTGAGCTGTGGGAGGCCAGGCATCAGGCCACCACATCCACACCTGTGCCACACTTTAACACAGTGCCTGGCTTACAGGAGGATCTTGCCAAATGTTTGTTGAAAGAAGCAAAGCCATTGAGCACCAAAGAGAGGAGCAAGCCCGGCTGCTGTGCCCATCAACATTGGAGGGATTCCCCTTGGCTGAGACCTCCTCCAGCTGAGTCTGAGCCCCTAGCAGCTACTACAGGGAGGAGCCTAGAGCCCAGCCTGGGCACCAGTGACCACATCTGTTTTGCACAGCACTGGCTTCCTGAAATCTGCACAGAGATGCAGTATAATAGTGTCTCTCAGAGGTGCCTGGATAGTCACACATGTAAGACCTCTGTCGAGAGTGGTGGGGGAAGCAAGAAAAGTGCTGTCCATCACTTATCCTTCTGTGGAACAATGTGGAGATGATTTCAGTGTATCTCTTGACTCCTGATAGGGAGTAGCCTCCCTCGCAACCTACCTTTTCCACCTCAGCCACCATCCCCACTATGTGCAAGTACCCTTTTAGTTGCTTTCACATCCAGCATTCATTTAATCTCCCCAGCAACCCTGGGAGGCAGCTGCTGTTGGCCCGTTTTATAGATGAGGAGACAGAAGTTCAGAGTGGTTAAGTTAGCATGCCCCAAGCCACACAGCTGGTAAGCAATAGAGCTAGGATCCCGTTCTCCTTTTTCTAGCATTACAGCTCCACTTGCCCTTCCTTCCTGGTGGCTCACTGGCCTGCTTAGGAATAAGGGTGCCCCAAATGTGAGTCCTATGAGGCACCCTGTTCTTGCTTAATGCCTGAGAGTCCCTGACCTTGGAAATGCCTGTGTGCCAACCACACAGTGTGGGTGTGGAAAAATGTCTGCCTTTGACAAATAGCCCTGTGGTCCCAGGACATGCAGGGCTAATTCAAGTGCAAACAGTGTATTAGTATTTATTACTCATGCTCCACTGCTAATAAAATTTGAGTTTAAAAAATAATGGTGAGCAAATGAATCGGTCGATGGCCTGTGGGGAGAGGCTCCAGGGGAAGGATATTTCATGGAGAAGAGTGACAGGAGCCCAAGCTATTGCAGGCTCTAGAAGATGAGTCCTTGCTGGGGTGGGGGTGGGGGTAGGGGGACTTATCCTGGGGGCAGCTCTGCACTCTGGTCCAGTTTGGTGAGTCGTTAATCTGCACAGTAAAATTTGTCAGAAAGCACATTTGCCAACGGAGGCAGCATCTCCAGGCTGAGGAGGTGGCTGTTGGCTGGGTGAATAGCTTTCAATATCTATTTCAGTCATCTTTGCTTAAAATTCTTAATTTGGGAAGCCATTTCCTGCAAAGACCCAAAACTGGGTTCCAGACGGAAGCCTCTGTCTTCGACAACTGCATTATTACAGGGCGGGCTGGGTTCTGCCACGCCGGGCTGAGAATGGGGTTCAGAGACCTAAGAAGGTTCTAAGTCTGAAAAACCAAGGGGCCTGCTACAGGTTCCATGATGTAGGAAGACAGAGATGGCCCTGGGTTGCGGAGGGGACTGAGAGCTGGATGGCATTTTGGGGTGAAGAGAATTCTGATGTTAGATCCCTCTTCCCTACAATGGATGGTACCTGTGTCCTACTGATGTCTCTGGAGCATCATCAGCTGGAGAAAATGCCAATTCACAAACAGGAGACCTGCTACGGTGTGACTTTGAGCAAGTCATTTTACTTCTTTGGACTTAGTTTCCTCTCTGCAGAGCAGGGGTGATGAGTCCTTCCTGGTTCCCTTCATAGGCTCAGGAGGGGAAGGATGGAGCTGTCTAAGCAGAAGGGTGTGACAGCCCTTTAGATATTTGGAGACAGCTCTCATGCTTTCCTTGAGAGAGTGCTTTGCTTAAGACTAGACTTTTGGAGGGCTTAGAAAATGTGAGTGGATTTGCGATTCTTATGTGTAAATGCTACCCTGCAACCTCTTTCAGAATTCATCCATCAAGGCCAGAAAGATCAAGAGTAAAACTCAGAACTTGTTGTGCCTGGTTCATGCATGTTTGTTTGTGGAAGGAGAAATGACATTTTCCTTCCCCACATCCTCCTTTCATGTCCTCTGCCCCTGCCACAGGTACCTGCTCCGTAGCGCTGCCCAAATAATCATTTAGACACCAGGAGTTTCCAATGCTCTGTACATGTGCTTTCCAGTGCTTACACCAGCCTCGGGGTGGGTGCCAGGATCATCCCTTGTTACTGGATCAGGAAACTGAGACTGGAGCAGTGAGGGGTCTGCCCAAGGTCATGGTTACAACTGAACTCAGCCTATTTCTTTTTTCTTTGTTTTGAGACTGAGTCTCGCTCTGTTGCTCAGGCTGGAGTGCAGTGGCACAATCTCGGCTCACTGGAACCTTCACCTCCCAGGTTCAAGCAATTCTCTTGCCTCAGCCTCCTGAGTAGCTGGGATTACAGGTGTGTGCCACCACGCACAGCTAATTTTTGTATTTTTAGTAGAGATGGGGTTTCATTGTGTTGACCAGGCTGGTCTCGAACTCCTGACCTCAGGTGATCCGCCCGCCTTGGTCTCCTAAGGTGCTGGGATTACAGGTGTGAGCCACCACACCCAGCCCACGTGTTTCTCTTAGCAGCCTGCAACCTCATGGTTCTGGCCCGAGGATGTCATACCAGTGATCTTTCGGTGTCCCTGTGGAGCAGGTGGCATCCCTTCTGCTCCCCTTTACTCCCAAATGGAGACGTTCCCCCTGCTCCCACCTCTGGATGTGAGGCAGGGGGTAGGTCTCCACTTGGGCGTGCACCTGGCAGGTGCACAATTCAACACGGAGCAAGACAGCCACAGGTGGAGCCAGGCACCTGTGGCCGCTCAGGCCCTGGGCTGCTGGCGCAAGGGTGATTGCATGGTCCTGAGTTGCGCTCCTGAGTCCTTGGTTGCTCCTCCCTAGTCCCCAAAGTCACCTGGCCTCGCTGCTCTGAACATCCATCCCCCAGCTCCATGCTGTGTTCTCTGCAAACCCCTGGGCCCTACCCCGCCCCCAGCTTCCTTTGATCTGGGTGCCCTTGTGCCCGGGGGTTCGCCCTGGGTGCAGACCCAGGAGTCGGGTGGCCCTGTGGTGTTGTCAGGGCATGTCCCAACAGCTGAGAGGCATTGAATCAAAGTCCTCTCAGGGGAAAGGGTATTGTTTAGACATTTTGTGTAAATTAGTAATATTGTAACCGTTAATTGAATGTCTATTGATTGCCTGTCAGAGGTTTGATTTACTCTGTCCTTCCCCCTCGGAGCCGGCTGCCTGCTTAAACAGTTTGCTCGCTTTGCTTGGTTTTTCCTTGCTCTAGTGTGGACTGTTTCCTCCCACCCCCCAAACCTTGGTTTCATTTCACTGGCTTCATAGTTAGCATCTTTTGCTTTCTGGTGCTGGCCTTGGTCTCCCTGCAGCCACTGGTCCCTCCCAAGTGGACACCTGTGATTCATCCCTCAACCAGAGTTTTCTGAAGTATCTGGAGACTCAGGACAAAGACAGAGTCGGCCTGTCTTTGTCACCTTTCTTTCGGGGTTTTAGATGCTTTGGGCATCTCCTTGGAAGGGAGTGGGAAGGGCACTGCCTGGAGACTTAGGGGTTGAGCCCGGTAGGGCTGCTTGCTTCATTCACTCAGTCATCCATCTATTCAGGGGATATTTTTTGGGGCACCAACTCTACACCAGGCCCTGTGTTCAGCACTAAGGGGACACATTCCTGAGTTCAGCACCTTGTGGTGGAGACAGAGAAGGAAACAGATGATGCAACGCGGTGTGGTGTGCCAAGGTGGAGGCCAAGGTAGGGGGTCCCAGAGACATGGAAGAAAATGGTAAAATCAGATGTGGCAGCGTGGAAGGCTTCCTGGAGGAGGAGCTACCTACAGTGCAGTTGGAACTGCATTTCAAGAAACAAGGAGGAATTAGCCTGACAAAGAAAAGGGCAAGAGCCTCCTAGCAGAGGGAAAAGCACATGCCACAGCTGGGTCAGAGGGGACTTCTAGAGTGAGAGATGGCAGAGAATAAGGTAAGGGTTAATAATATCTACAGAGTGATAATATACTGCACACTCACTAAGCATCGGGCAGGGTTGTGAGGGCTTTCCTTTTGTATTATCTAGCTTAGTCCTTATAACAACCCTGTACGCAGGTACTGCTGGCATCCCTTTTAGTAGCTGAGCCTAAGATATGGGCACAGGCAGTCTGATTCAGGGGTGCTGGCTCCCCCGGTGCCCCTGCTGCCTCACAGCTGCTGTCTGGCTCACAGATGTGACACCGGGGTTGGGTCATTGTGGCATCCCTACAGAGCTGGATTCCAGAGGGTCTTATGTGTATGTTCAAAAGTTTTAACTTGGCTGGATGTGGTGGCTCACACCTGTAATCCCAGCATTTTGGGAGGCCAAGGTGAGTGGATCACTTGAACCTAGGAGTTCGAGACCAGCCTGGCCAACATGGCAAAACCCTGTCTCTACAAAAAATACAAAACTTACCCGGTGTGGTAGTGTGTGCCTGTAATTCCAGCTACTTGGGAGGCTAAGGCAGAGAATTGCTTGAATCTGGGAGGCAGAGGTTGCAGTGAGCCAAGATTATGCCACTGCACTCCAGCCTGGGTGACAGAGTGAGACTCTCTCAAACCAAAAACAAAAACAAAAGCAAAAAGACACTTTAACTTTATCTGGAAAGCAACTGAGAGCCACTGAAAAATTTTAAACAGAAATAGCTTGACCAGATTTATTTTCAAAAATAAAAATGATCACTCTGGCTGTAATGTGGAGGATGGTGGCCCCGACAGGCTGGAGGCATGGAGGCACCCACTGAGCCTGGCAGTGATCCTGCCGAAAGGGCTGGCCATGGGGTGACAGAGGGGAGTGTGGGCCTAGAAGGACGAAGGAGGTGGAATCGCAGGACACCGAGGGGCTGGCGGATGTGGGTTATGGGTGGTAGGTGGAAGGCAGGTCTTTACATGAAGCTGAGATTCTTCATTCGGGGTAGTTTGGAGTCAATTACCAAGACGCTGGAGTTGGGAGGACCAGATTGCAGCAGAAGGTGACGGATTCAGTTCCGTTTTAGGCTGGCTGGCTTTGAAGTGACTGAGGGACATCTATGTGGAATTGAATGCACACACCCAGAACCCAGGATGGAGACAAGGGCTGCGGCTGGGGATTTTGAAATTAGGGCAAGTAGGGGGCAGAGGGGCTTCGATGAGCTCCCCTTGAAAGAATGTTTAACGCGACCAAAGAGGAGCTGATGACGGAGCTCTGAGCACCACGCACACTGGCACCTGAGTCCACAAAAGAGACCAGGAGGGCAGCCACCGGTAGCACAGCCAGGAGAGAGGTTGCTCAGAAACCCAGGCAGAATGGGGGATAGTCCATGATGGAAAACGCTACAGTGAGTACAGTAAGAGTCAAACAGTGTCTAGTGGATTGGGCCACTGGGAGGTCATTGGTGCTCTTCCTGGGTGTGGGAAGGAGGTGACTGCAACAGTAGAAGAGCATTGCATAGGCCCAGAGGTTACGTGGGGACAGACAGATGGCCTCTGCAGCCCAGCTGGGGAGAGACCAGGAAAATACCTGGGAGCAGAGACAGAGATCTGAGGGGGCACTTCCCAACAGGGGGCACTCAGCAGGGATGAAGAGGTTAGGGTGACCAACCATCCTGGTTTGCCCAGCTCTGAGGGACTTCCTGAGACATGGGACTTTAGCGCTAAACCCAGGATGATCCCAGGCAAACCTGATGGTTGGTTGCCCTAGGAGAGTTTACTCCTTGCAGTAAGCTGGCCAGTATTCAACAGCAGGCTCTCCTGGGGGAAGCCCTGACTTGTAGGGTTTGCTGATTTCCATGGTGTAAATACCATGGTCAATTTTAAGCTGCCAACAAACATGACGTCACTAAATGCGGAGCTGGGAAGAGGTGCGTACGGACCACTCTTGTGAGCCTGTCTGAGCCGGCTCCAGCACACCCGGGAGAGAGCCTGGTGGGGGGGCAGATGGGGGCCCTGAGGAGGTGGGGGATCCAGGGAAGAACGCCCTGGGACCAGAGGGAAGAGGGAAGGGTGGGTTGCCTGCAGGTCTTTGCAGGGAGGGTTGGGGAGGGCTTGGGGGCATGGCCACACCATGGCCTTGGTGGTCTCAAGAAAGGAAGAGAGGAGTGTGAAGGGGGAGGTAAGAGGGAGGGAGGGAAGAAGGAGTTTGGAAAAGCCTGCAAAAGGAGGGGGTAGGCAGCAGGCCGGGACCCCCACCCAGGATCTTGGAGCAGCACTGAGGGCAGGGTGGTGACACTGTCCAGGCACCACACTGCTGGAACAGCCTAGAAGTGGGCGTGTGGGAGGGAAGGAGCTGGCTAGGCGGGGTGTGTAGGGCAGGGTCACTAAAGGACAAAGGAGCAGGACAGCTCGGGATCCCAGTTCTACCTCCCTCACCTCACAGGACTGTAGCGAGGATTAAATGAGTTAAAATACATGAAACACTTACTACCTGAGCAAGGGCAGTGGTCTAACACATTATTATTATTATTACAGCAGCAACTCGGTGAACGTTGCCTTTTTTATGTGTATATCTGTGCACATTTGCATTGCTGCACCTTTTCCTACCTTGCTCCCACGTAGCGTGCAGTCCTTAAGATGTGAAAGTGACACTGTGCCTGCCTTCAGTCGGCGGGCATCACTGTACTTTTTCCAGGGTAGGTATGCACGTGCCTGAATACAGTCCCAACACGCTTGACTGGCTCCTCCTGACCATCTCGCTGCACATATCTCATGCTGGGCCCAAGCCAGGGGTCGGAAAAGAGGAGAAGATAGATACAGGTGAACTCTTATGTCAGGCTTGGGGGAGCAGTGGAAGATTATAAAGCCATCCTTGAAGTATTGTGCGTAACATTAAGAAGGTGAGAGGTGCCAAAAATCAAGTCAGGCAGATGTTTTCACAAAGAGCAGAAGGGTAGACTAAAAAATATTCTAAAGCAATAAGTGTGAGGCTATTTTCCTGCAACAATTCAAAAGAGTGTATGAAGCAGATGGTCCTGCAGCTCTGAGAACACAAAGAGGAGCTCGCAGGACCGGCAGCAGCTCCTGAAGGACAAGTCGGGCCCAAACCACCTCCTTTTCTCTGTTTCAAAAGCCTTCCGTGTCTAAGTGTCTTGGTCAAGGGGTGTCTTAATTTCAGCGAGGCTTAAGCCAATGCTTGATGGTGTCTGTATGGAAAAGGTGAGAAGCTGTACATCGCCCTGGGCTGCAGACAGGTGGATGCAGAGCTGGTTGAACAATTGGACCTGGAGCCTTGATTACAGATCAGGGTGGGCATGGAGAGGTCACATTCATCTCTTTATTTATTCAGGTACTCGCTTAATCACGTGACAGATATTAACCAAGCCCTTCCTTTGGGTCTCTGGTGCCAGAGGGTGTCGTCCTTGGGCCTGTTCTGATTGATGTATGCATTGATGGCTCAGGTGAGGAGGGAGAAGGTGGATTATCCAGTTGATATGAGGCTCAGTGGGGAAAGAAGCTACCCTACCGGATGAGTGGGGAGTGATCAATAGGCAGAACAATGGACCCACACCAACAAGCTGGAATTAACCACCAGCAAAGGAAGAGTCCTGCATCTAGAGTTCTAAAAAGTCAGTTACATAAACAGAGCATGGGAAACCCGATTGGCGGAGGACTTGGAGGCAGGCTGACCACCAGCTCTGCCCGGCCCAGACCCCTGCTAAGGAGGTGGCCAGGGCTGAGGCCTAGGCTGTGCTCCCCACGCTCTACCCTGTGAGCATGTGCTCTGGGTCACTGTGCCCAGTGTGTAGGGCCTCACTCCGAGACACAGTGATAAAATCCACAGTTCTTTCAGAAGAGAGCTGGCAAGAGGGCGAGGGAGCCAAGACCTGTTTCCTGGGAGGCGTCCCCAAAAGACAGAGGACTCAGGGTAACTGATTCACAGACCCAGAGGGCCACAGGAGAGCCTCGCTTATCTATGTTGCTGTCCTTTACTCTTTGCCCCCAACTAGTGGACACGCAGGACCCCTTGTCTCTTCCACAGCTGCATCGTCCTCTCTTGACCTGGCCCACAGGTTCTTTAGGAATGAGAGATTGGGAAGCACTAGAGCCTTGGGTTGTGGTCAGAGGCGGAAGCTCAGAGACGGAGATACTGAAACTCTGCAGAGAGCCTCAGCCTCTTAGGAAGCTTCAGAATCAAAACTACTATTCTTAATAGGGATGTCTCCTTCTCTTTATTGGGCATGAACAGAAGGCAGATAGATGGGTGTGTGCAAATGAGATATCTGGGATCTTGCCAGGCAGCTTCTGTACTGCCTGGGGGAGTCCTACCTGGATGCCCACAGTGAAGGAAGCAAACACACATGCCTCCTGGAAGCTCCCCGAAACCCTGAGGCGGAATTAATCATTCCTTCTTCTTAGGCCCGCAGACGCTCTGCACCCACCTGTGTGGCGGGCGATCACAGTGCACTGTGGATGGGCACGCGCCTTCCTCCTTGCCGCTCTGTGCAGCTTCCTTTACCTACAGCCTCAGTCTTGGCCCGGTGCCACCCACAAAGTAGATGCTCGTAATGAAGGGATCTGTTGTAGAATAAATATATGTTCTTCTGTGTACAGGTTGGAACACATACTTGTTTGTTCTTAAAAAAAAAAAAAAAAAAAAGAACCAACAAACAAACCTTGAATGAGTTTTCCTTGTGGAGGAGATAGTCCTAAGGTGGAGGGCAGGGAAATAAATGTCCATATCCTATGACAAGAAAAACCACGTGGCAAGTCCGTGATGTGTGGCCATGGCCGAGGTTTAAATAAAAATCTTTTCTTAGTTATTTAGCTTTAATAAACAAAAGTGTATCACAGCCACAGACTTTCTTATATTGCACTTTCTAACGAGGACAGAAGTCTTTCCTGAGGAATACAAAGATGCTTGCTTTCTGGCCTGACCTGCTCATGGCCTCTGGAGCGGCACACATCCCATCCCTCCTGCCATGTGCTTGTCCCCAGGTCGAGGCTGCTTTCCAAGACAGGGCCGCTCATCACTTGGGTGTCAGGGCAGTGGGAGAGGACCTGTTTCTGGAGATGGTATCTCCTCCTGGGGAAGAAAGAGGGGAGAGGGGAGAACAGCAGTCGACTACAGGTGGGAAACTTCAGGGAACTCAAAAACGTCCAGGCGACCCCTAACCCCTGCTCCACCAAAGTGTCTGATTCCCTCCTCAGGGGGTGTACATTGTAAAAGACCTACTCTCTCAGCACAGGCACATCCAACCATTCCAAATCCTTGAGACTTAACATTCCAAGCAGGTTTCCCTTTTCTTTCTCCGTGAGTTAGAATCAATTTTCACATTAGTAATGAAATTGCATGTATTGCATTAGCCATTTTCATTGGCTTCCTGGCCGCTTAGGGCTGGCTGGGCAGACTGCCTCGGGTTTCTTCTCTGCCTGAGGTGCAGAGGCGGGCCAGGTTCTCAGGGTTGCTGCTGGTCTGAGATCTTGAAACTGGCAGCCCTCCTGGGTAACTACCTATCTGTCCTCAGAGGAGGAGGAGGTCAGGAGAAGCAAAAGGTTGGATTTCTACATTGGCAAGCCAATGCAACACATTGACCAGGAAGTCTATAGGGTGACTCTGCTGATGCCAGGCTGGGGGCTCAGGGCTCTCACTGTGTTTCAGGGATGACTGGCATCTTCCCAAGGGAGGTACCAGAGAGAAGGTCTAGTGTCCTTATTGGGCCAGGGGCCAGATTAGACATTTCTCCTCTCTTCACTCTCCAGGTTGGGAAATTCTGTGTGAGAGAAGGAAAGTGGGGCTGACTACCTGCCCCCAGAGCGTCTTGGGTGTATCCAAGGCCAGGGCCACCTCCAGAGCAAGTGAGAGGCACCCAGCCGAGCCTGCAGCTGGGGGGAGCTCTCTAAGGTTTTGGAGGCAGCACAGGGAACACTCTACTGGGGGAAGGTACCCCTCAGAGGGACCAGCTCGCTCCCTGTGGGAGGAGAGGACAGCCCCTTTGGTGATGCTGGGTGGTTTTGCGGGGCCTGTGGGACAGTCCTGGACCTGTTGTCCAACTTGTGTTCCCTCTGTCCTCAAGAGCTTCTGAAGAACAGGTCTGGCCAATCCCAGGGCAGACCCCCGAGGGTGAGCCGGGAGCATTTTTAACCACCAGTGATAACGATCCCTTACGTTTGTATCCACTTCCTAACAGGTCACAAAAGGAACCACTTACGCGAACATGATCTTATTTGCTTTTCACAACAGCATGAGGAAAATAAGCACTGTTTTCCCCTTTGCAGATGGACCCCAAGTTCAGTGCTCTTCCCAGGACACACAACTGTCCCATGTGGCCATCTGCTGTGAAGGAAGCTGGCCAGGGAGTTAATTAGTATTTTAGGTTCAACAAATCTTATTTGACCTGGAGTTTAATTTGAGCGGCCATCAGCAAAGTTATTGCCATTACCAATGTCTTTAAACTGGTTAAATATTTGAAGCCATGTCAGCATCTCCCAGCTGAACAGGGTCACCAAATACATAAGCAAAACGCCTCCACTGGGGGCTGGACGGTGGGTTTCTGCAAAGAAAATGTGTGCCAGGATGGTTTAATGGAGCTCCTGGAGGGCTAAATAGGCAGCCAGATAAAGGGAACCAGCAGCTACAATTTGTTTGGCTTTCAAAGGCCTTTTCAAGGTTACCCACCAAAGGCAATGTTAAAATAATTGAGTTACTGTGGGGCTGGGGCTAGGACTTTGTCACAGATGGAGAAGCCGTTTGGCGACAGGCAGTGAGTCGTGGGACCTATGGGACCAAGAAGGGAGTGTTTCCTGGGCTGGGGCTGGTCTTAGGTTTATTGAGCATCTATATAAATGACGAGAAAGGTGCTCACAGGGTGACTGCCAGGTTTGCAGGAGGCTCTTCCAGGCCTCTAGGGAGACATCACTGAAAGGCTTCACTGTCCTGGGCAAGCAGCCGAGTAAGAGGAGGGCAGCTTGGATGTGGGAAAGTGCACTGGGACACTTTTAGGGATTAATCATTCAAACCAGAGTGCAGGGTCTGAGCCATCTGACAGATCTGGCAAAGGGACAGGGGCATATTACCAGGGCTTATTCCTTAGGATCCTCATGGGAGCTTAAAACCTGGGGCTCGGCTGGGCATAGTGGCTCATGCCTGTAATCCCAGCATTTTGGGAGGCCGAGATGGGCAGATCACTTGAGGTCAGGAGTTCGAGACCAGCCTGGCCAACATGTCAAAACCCCATCTCTACTACAAAATTAGCCGGGCATGGTGGTGTGCACCTGTAATCCCAGCTACATGGGAGGCTGAGGCAGGAGAATTGCTTGAACCCAGGAGCTGGAGGTTGCAGTGAGCCAAGATCATGCCACTGCACCCCAGTCTGGGCGACAGAGCGAGATTCCATCTACAAAATAAATAAATAAATAAATAAATAAATAAATAAATAAATAAATAAATAA
>NC_045446.1:110203165-110208771 GCF_002776525.5 Piliocolobus tephrosceles
TAAATAAATAAATAAATAAATAAATAAATAAATAAATAAATAAATAACAAACAAACAACAAAAAACTGGGGCTCACTGACGCCCAGGCGGTCATTGGTAGAGTTGAGGGGTGGAAAGCCTCCTGAGTTACATGCAAAGATGTGAATCCAGTAGAGACATTTTTGGGTACAAGAACAATAGCTTTCATCAGATTTTTAAAGACAACTTTGGCCTCAAAAAATATCAAGAACAGCCAGGCACGGTGGCTCATGCCTGTAATGCCAGCACTTTGGGAAGCTGAGGTGGGAGGATCTCTTGAGCCTGGGAGTTGAAGAGCGATGATCACAAATCATTGCATTCCAGCCTGGGTGACAGAGTGAGACCCGATCTCTTAAAAACAAAACAAAGAACAGCTGTTTGTCTGCTACACGTGGCCCTCCCCAACCTGCCCCAGCCCCTCTCTCCAGCATATTTTTACCACATACTGCCCTGTAGCCTGGGGCCCTGGCCCTGGATTGAGGTGCAGCTACCGGAATGTGCTGTGCTAGTTCACACATCTGGGCCCTTGCTGATGCAGCTCTGTCTTTGCCTGCTTACCCACCTGCTGAACTCCTGCTCATCCTCTAAGACCCAGCTCAAGTCTTTGCTGATCCATCTCCTCAGAGCAGAGCTGACTGCCCCCTCCTTTGAGCCAGCATCAAACTTTGAACAGTTATATTGCAGCACTTATCACACAGTGTGTTGAAACGATTTATTCCTGTGTCGGTTTCGCTCAGAAGATTAGGTACTTCTTAAGGGCAGGAGCTGTCCTATTTATTTCTGAATAAGCCTTTTGAGTAAGTCTTCAATAACATTTGTCAATTGACCTGAATAAGCTGTTGCAACCAAAAGGGCCATAACAGGTAGGTGTCAGGAAAAATACTCTCTTTTTTTTCTGAGATAGGGCCTTGCTCTGTTGTCCAGGGTGGAGTGCAGTGGTGTGACCATGGCTCACTGCAGCCTTGACCTCCTGGGCTCAAGTGATCTCTCACCTCAGCCTTTCAAGTAGCTGGGACTACAGGTATGCCATCACGCCTGGCTAATTTTAGTATTTTTTTTGTAGAGATGGAGTTTTGCCATGTTGCCTAGGCTGGTCTCGAACTCCTGGGCTCAAGCAATCTGCCTGCCTTGATTTCCCAAAGTGTTGAGATTACAGGCATGAGCCACCACGCTTGGCCAAAAAAATACTCTTAATTGAGAAGATAAATAGAAAGGTATCCCATGTTTTGGAAGATATCCCATGGATTAGAAGAATTAATATTGTCAAAATGTCCATACTACTCAAAGTGATTTACAGATTTAATGTAATCTCTATCAAAATTCCAAAGGCATTTGTTTTTACAGAAAGACCAAAAAAAAAAAAAAAAAAAAAAACCCTAAAATTCATATGGAACCATAAAATGCCTCAAATAGCCAAATAGCCAAAACAATCTTAAACAAAGTTGGAGGCATCATACTTCCTGATTTCAAACTACATTACAAAGCTATAGTAATTAAAACAATATGGTACTGGCATAAAAATAGACACATAGACCAATGGAACAGAATAGAGAGCCCAGAAGTAAATCCACACATATATGGTCAACTAATCTTCATCAGAGGCACTAAGAATATACAGTGAAAAAGGACAGTCTCTTCAATAAATGGTGTTGGGGAAACTGGATATTCACATGCAAAAGAATGAAATTGGACCCATATCTTATGCCATACATAAAAATTAACTGAAAATGGATTAATGACTTAAACATAATACCTGAAATCATAAAAATCCTAAAAGAAAACATAGGGAAATTGTTCTTTCACATTAGTCTTGCCAGTGATTTTTTGGGTATGACGCCAAAAGCATATGCACCAAAAGCAAAAATAAACAAGTGGAACTACATCAAATAAGAAAGCTCCTGCACAGCCAAGGGAACAATCAACAAAATGAAAAGGCAACCTGTGTTATGGGAGAAAATATTTGCAAGCCATATATTTGATAAGGGATTAATATCCAAAATATATAAGGAAATCCCACAACTGCACAGCAAAATAACAACCCAATTAAAAAATGGGCAGAGGATCTGAATAGACATTTCTCCAAAGACACATAAATAACCAACAGGTATATGAAAAGATGCCCAACATTGCTAATCACCAGGGAAACACACATGAAAACCACAATGAGATGACATTTCACAACAGTTGGGATGGCCATAATAAAAAAAAGACAAAACATAACAAATATTGGTGAGGATGTGGAGAAAAGACCTTTTTATGGCCCCTTTTCACCAAAGGACTGTAAAGAAGAAACTGAAGACCTAGGGGAAGGGGAAACTAAGGCGTGTTGAACACAGCCTAGGCTCTCAGCATGTGCTTGGTGTGGTCCATTGTCACAACAACCCTGTGCTGCAGGGTTCCTGCTTTCTCTAATTTGCGAATGGGGAAACTGAGGCAGGGTGCTTGCGCAGCTGCCTGAAAGCCTCATATCTGGTACAAGTGTACCCCTGTACACTGTTGGTGGGAATGTAAATTGGTAGTCATTATGGAAAACAGTATGGGGTGGGAGGAGGGATAGGAGCTGAAAAAACTATTGAGTACTAGGCTTAGTACCTGGGTGATGAAAAAAGCTGTACATCAAACCCTGTGACATGTGTTTGCACATGTCACAGTACCTGCACATGTACCCCTGAACCTAAAAGTTAAAAACAAACCTAGGGCCGGGTGTGGTGGCTCAAGCCTATAATACCGGTACTTTGCTGAGGCAGGTGGATCATAGGAGGTCAGGAGTTTGAGACCAGCCTGACCAACATGGCGAAACTCTGTCTCTACTAAAAATACAAAAAAATTAGCCGGGGACAGTGGTATGTGCCTGTAATCCAGCTACTCGGGAGGCTGAGGCAGGAGAATCACTTGAACCCGGGAGGCGGATGTTGCAGTGAGCTGAGATCACACCACTGTACTCCAGCCTAAGTGACAGAGTGAGACTCCATCTCAAAAGAAAAGAAAAGAAAAGAGTATGGATGTTCCTCAAAAAATTAAAAATAGAACTACCATACAAGCCAGCAATCCCACTTCTGGGTATTTATCCAAAGGGATTGAAATCAGGATCTCGAGGAGATATCTACATTCCCATGTGCACTGCAGCACTAGTCACCATAGCCAAGAGAGCGTTCCTCTTGGAAGAATGGAATCCAGAATATGTGGTCCATACATGCAATGAATATTACTCAGCCTTAATAAAGAAGGCGATCCTACCTTTGCAAAAACTTGGATGAACCTGGAGGACACTGTGCTAAATGAAATAAGCCAGGTACAGAAAGACAAATATTGTATGATCTCACTTATATGTGGAATCTAAAATAGCTCATAGAAGCAGAGCGTAGAATGGTGGTTGTCAGGGGCTGGTGGGGAGGGGAAATGAGTTGTCGGTCAGAGGGTACAAAGCTTCAGCTATGCAAGGCGAGTCAGTTCTGGAGAGCGGCTGCACTGCGTAGTGCCCACAGCTAACAATACTGTGTTCTATACTTAGAATTGCAGATAGGATGGATCTGATAGTAAGCGTTCTTATCATACACGTATGAAAATAATCATAAAGAGGGTGAGAGAAACTGTGGGAGCTGATGGATGTGTCTATGGCCTTGGTGGTGATAGTAGTTTCACCAGTGTATACTTGTCCCCAAACTCATCAAGTTGTATACATTAAATATGTATGACTTTTTACATATCAATCATACCTTAATAAAGTGGTTAAATAATACTGTTTTTTTTTAAGATGAAGTCTTGCTGTGTCACCCAGACTAGAGTGCAGTGGCATGATCTTGGCTCACTGCATCCTCTACCTCCAAGATTCAAGCGATTCTCTAGCCTCAGCCTCCTGAGTAGCTGGGATTACAGGCATGAGCCACCACATCTGGCTAATTTTTGTATTTCTACTAGAGCTAGGGTTTCACCATGTTGGCCAGGCTGGTCTTGAGCTCCCAGCCTCAGGTGATCTACCTGCCTCGGCCTCCCAAAGTGCTGGGATTACAGGCTAAAGAGTACTATTTGTTTTCAACTTGGACATTTCAGCACAGCTGTTACTAGGCAGTTGTGTCCCTCCACCCCCTACCTTGTGATGTTTCCTAGGGTTGAGTTACCACAGGGACACGGAAAGGAGATGTCCTGTGGGCCATCAGAGCTCTGGTCCTAATGTACATGTGAGAGGTTAAGGCTTGATAAGGATGGTTGGGAAGAATCGACAGAGATTCTTCAACGGATTCACTGAAGCCGTATTTGTCCTTTTCCAGAGGAAACTGAAGACCTACGGGCAAGGGGAACTGAGGCTTGTTGAGCACAGCCCGGGCTCCCAGGGTGTGCTCGGTGTGGTCCATTGTCACAACAACCTGTGCCGCAGGGTTCCTGCTTTCTCTAATTGGTGAATGGGGAAACTGA
The DNA here is from genome assembly GCF_002776525.5 of Piliocolobus tephrosceles. Classification (NCBI taxonomy): domain Eukaryota; kingdom Metazoa; phylum Chordata; class Mammalia; order Primates; family Cercopithecidae; genus Piliocolobus; species Piliocolobus tephrosceles. The sequence goes on from NC_045446.1 coordinate 110,207,597, forward strand.
GGCAGGGAGCTTATGCAGCTAGCTGAAGGCCTCACAGCTGGCCGGAGGCAGGGCCAGCCCTCTCTGCTGCAGTGGTCCCCTCAAGCCACGTGGGTGTTGCTGTCTCCCATGGCTCTGTTAGGGGAATTGTCACAGAACCTGAGAGGGGTGGACAAACCAGGGGACATCCAGGCCTGGCCTGGGGGGTCACTGGCCGGTTTCCTGTGGCTCTCTGCAGGGTTCCCACGATTCAGCCACAGCTTTGAGCCCTTTTGTGCGTCTCTTACTACAAGTCCTTATGTAGTCAAACCAGAAAGGGAGCTGTTTCCCTCAAAACTGCCTTATCTCTAGTTGTTAAGAGTGTTCATTTGGCTGAAACTATATTAAGTGAATTTAATTGAAGGTTATTTTCCTAAGATACATTTTTTTTGTTATAAAATGATATGTGCTCATTGAAGAGAGTTTAAAAAATACAGTGAGGTAAATGTAAGAGAGTGGAAATTGCCAACAATCCTGCCATGTAGCCCATTATCAATAACAATAGTAACTGGCATGGAATGAGTAATTGCCATGTTATAGTGAGTGCTATTCGAAGTGTTTTGACATAGGATTATTATTAACCTTTCTTTAATGTATGAGGAAATCAGACTCAGGGACGTTAAGTAACTTGACAAAGGTCACACAGCGAGGACGTGATGAGATTTTAATATACACCGTTTGACTCTAGGGCCCAGGCTCTTGACTACGTCTGTCTTGTGTGAAACAGCAGTGGCAATGGATTTTAAATGAAAAGGAGGAGAACGGTTGATTGAGTTTCACCTGCCCTGGAATCCAGAAATCTTGATTATAATGGTCAGGTAGGGAGCACCAGTTTTAGGGATCTTTGGATAACAACACCTAGACATTCTTTAACTCAGGCTCGATGGAGACTGAGAAAGAGTTACTGAGAACTGCGGAGGCATGTGCTATGCCCTGAGCGCTTTCCTGTACGTTTTCAGAGAGCCAAGGGCGGCACCCAGGCTCCACCCTCCCACTCTGACTGGACTGCTTCACGCTTCTCCTGGCTTCTGCTCTGTGGGTCAGTACCCCTCGGTGTGGCTGGGTACCCTCGGTTTCTCCCCTTAGTGTCTCTGTGGCCCATGACAAAGAATCCATGGTCTGTGTGGGTGATGGCCCTGAGGTACAGCCATTCTCTG